>NC_139647.1:23108118-23158118 GCF_964638095.1 Poromitra crassiceps
GGAGGTTAGGTTTGGCGTGGGGGCTGGGAGAGGTTAGTGAAAAACGGGGAATATAGACCCCCTTTCTGAGTGCCGATATTTCGGAGTGGCAGAACGTCGGAGTGGCAGCACGTCGGAGTGGCAGCATGTAACCGGCCAAAGCATTGAAAAGCTCATTTGCAACATGGCGGATGGTAGCCATTTTGAATTTAGGGCTCTCAAAAATGATAGATTAGTAATACAAATCAACCAATGATTTAGAAGTTCTATGAAGATCAATAATGCGTTCCTCAAAATATTACTGATTTTTGTTCATGACGGTTGATTTGTGTTTCTTGGCGTAATTGTTTGCCTTATATGATGATCAGCGAGAGGACGTTATACTTTACTATACTAAACGATGTTCTCTGTGGATCAAGTGTAACCACTAGAACTGCAGCAGGAAATAGATGCTGGGAAACACTTGAAAACACTTGAATTGTGGCGTTTGAAAAGTGCTTGGGTTTGGATGAAAGTGCTTCAAACTGCTTGAAATTGTAATTGCATTACTTTCATAATCAATTGCTCAATCTGATTGAATTGTTTGATTCGTAAATAAAGAAATGAAATGAGTCGGGGCGAGCCTAATTGCTTTTGCCTTTCGCACAAAATGAAGACGACTGGAATATGTGACAGTGAAATAATCACTTTGAGGGTTAGGGTTAGTAGTATGTATGTACTGTATGTATGTTTTTTTTTTTTTACCATTATTTATACAGAAGGTAGTCTCACTAAGAGCAATGCTCTGTCTCTTTTCAGGAGCGCCCTGTTCACATTCACACACACATTCACACCTGGAAGCTGACCAGTACAACCAGTCCAATCTGATCTGCTGGCCACTGATCAGCTCCACTGGAGCGGTTTGGGGTTAAGGGCCTTGCTCAAGGGCACCTCAGTGGTGGTAATGAGGGAGGGGTAAGCACTGCCTTTTCACTTTCTCCACCCAGACTTATCCTGCCGGGCCCGGGGATGGAACCGACGACCTCCCGGTCAGGGTCACAAGCTCGCTTCTCTAACCTTTAGGCCTCCACTGCCCACCAGCTGTGTAATTTACCACAGCTGGAAAGTGCTGGAATCTGACTTTGGAAAAGGTGTAGGACCCCTGTAATACAGTAAATATGCTTTTCATTTTCACTTTTTCCAAGAGGTTACATCCACAATTTATATAAGATTGGTATACACTTCAGACTGTAACTGCATGCATCTGATACGTTCTGGTACAGAGGGAGGAGGAGGAGAGGAGAGTACCAGCCAGGCAGGTGAATATAAATGTTGCTCTGGTGGGAGGAGAATATGAATGGTCCTCTCATATCAGTAAGTTGCTCCAGGACCAAAGCCAGGACATCTATGCTCAAAGCCTTTTGACCAGAACCTCATTAATCACACTCCCACACATGACAGAGAGTAATTACCCTCGGAGAGAGAGACACATACCGATACACGCGCGCACACACACACACGCCCACACACACACACACACACACACACACACGCACACACACACACACACACACACACACACACACACACACACACACACAGAGTTTGTAATACACTGGTATGTACATGCATGTAAAGGTTTACTGTAGCTAGAACACGCACGTGTACGGGTGTGAACCGCATTTACATAAACATATTTCTATCAGGTGTGCACTAGTCTCCACACTGTATCGTACCGTTGTGGCTACACGCAAGCATACACACACACACACACACACACACACACACCGAGCAGCGAGTTTCAAGGGTAGATCCTGCCACACACGGAGGGGTGTGTTTTGGAGGTGTTGGGCGGGTCATGGATCCCTCCTGCCCGGGGAGAGAGTCAGTCTGTCTGGCTATGATGAAATCCTCCACCTGTCCTCATTCATCAAGTCCACCACACATATTAATTATCACAAACCTTCAGAGTTACAGCAGAGGACACACACACACGCGCACACACACACACACACACACACACAGGCACGCACGCACACACACACACACACACACACACACACACGCACACGCACGCACGCACGCACGCACGCACACACGCACACACACACGCATACACACACACAGGCACAACCCACCCCCGTCGCTCCGCTTGGTCCACCCCCCCCCCCCTCTCTCTCTCTCTCTCTCTCTCTCTCTCTCCTACACACACGTACACACATTGAATTCAGAGCCTGCACTCCAGTTTAAATTCAGCTCTAGTTGCGTGATACTGATGATGTTTGTAACTGCCTGTGACACCGCCGGTCAGCAGTGTGTTTTTAGAGGAAGTCCAGACGTCAGGTAATTGCGAGCGGTGTCGAAACCCTAAACTTGGGGGGCGATCACACCTACAGTTTAATTTGTTTTCGTTGGTCTAAACCAAGGTGGGAAATCTGAAGCTTGAAGCAGACACAAGCTGAACTGACGCCTAACCGTTCACACAAGAAGCCTTCTCTTTTCCTCTCAGCGCGCCTTGAACCTGCCCACAACTCCCATTGACTTCATGGCTGGCAGCTTCAAGCTTCACGCGTCACGCTTGGAAAATAGGTTTGAATCCTGAACGATCGCTTGAGCGAGGCGTGAGCGTGGCTTCAGCGTGACGCGTGCGCGGGTGGTGTGAACGGCCTCGCCTGTTAACATGGACGCCTAAATGAAACTTGTGGGTTCAGCGTAGGTTGAGCTTAGGTTGAGCGTTGCTTCAGCGTATAGTGTGAACGGGGGCTTATGTTCACACTGACAAGTGAACCAAGGGCCGGTTGCACCAACTGGTCTTACACTGGTCTTAAGCTAAGTTGGTCGTAACTTTACGACCTAACAGCTACGCCGGTTGAACCAAGACGGCTTAAGCCTTATTTTCACTACGACCAGGCGTAACTCCTACGCCTGGTCAGGAGGAGGCGTAGAGCCTGCCTGTAACAGAGATCTCCGCGGAGACCTTTTTGACCGTCATCGTCGTAACACCGCCAGTTCGCCGTCTTTGAAAGCACGACGTTAGATTATAACTAACTAGTTGTGTGGCTTAGCCTTCCAAAATGTTGCCGTTAATTCTTTAGAATGTAATACATAGAATTGGGAACGTTACATTCAATTTCATTCAGACTGTCTTTCTGGCTCAATCGCCACCATTTTTCCCCCGGAGCGAGGGAGGGTGGGAGGAGGGAGGGTGTTTTACAGTAGTGGCTGATAGAGCGTAGTGGCACAGTGCTCCAAGCAGGTCGCGAGGCACATTTTTTGCAACATCATCCAATCAGGGTGCATTCCCTGGCAATTCACATGGACGCGCATTGCTACGACCAGCATAGTTAAGACCAGACGTAAGCCCTGTTGGTGCAACAGGCGTAAATCCATGGTCTTAACTAAGACCGATGTAGGAGTTACGACCAGGCATAGTTAAGACCAGTTGGTGCAACCGGCCCCAGGGCTGTAAACTGATGTCACAAGGACTCACAAGTAGCTTGTTTTTTTGGATAGAGGTTTGGTAACCATAGAGATGTTGGAAGGTAGAGGTTTGGTAACCATAGAGATGTTGGAAGTCAAAAGAAATCTGATTCCGGCCCCTATTCACCTTATGTAGCCACGCCCATTTGACCCGGTTGTGTGGCCGTATCAAAACTTCTGGCTAAAAATAAAATAAAATAAAATGGCTGGCTGCTCCAATATCATCTAACTCTGAATTAACTAATAATTTAGCCAATTGTATGCATATGCATATGTGTAACATACCAAATAAAAGCAAACGGCAATGTCTAAGAATGCAACGCCATGTAACTGGCTCGTTAAGGCTCGCATTCCAGGGAATTACGTTAACGTCTGCGGGTCTTTATTGACATAAGTGGCTCGAGCCTCGGAGGAGAGAAAACTATCTGAAGCTTTCTTTGTTGGAGTCCAGGTATGTTTTACAAGAGAGTGCTCGTCATTGTCAACGATAATGTTATCTGACCTGGCTAACAGTGGATACTCGCTTGCTTGCTGTGTACCGAGCTCAAAGTAGTAGGCTACGTTCTTTATTTTACCCCCTGCACTGTCCGCGACAAAAACAACTCTCTTATTTTGCGCCGTGACCGCCGGAAGTGTTAAAAGGACGTGGAAGAGTTTGGCCCACTGTAAGGTCTGAACATAAGGTGAATAACTTTAGCTAAGGAAGATAATGCCTTGTGCCTATTCGCGTGCGTTCCTTCAAGGATTTGGGAAAGATGAGGTAACAGTATTTCACCTCATCTTGGTTCCACGTTTGCCCTCGGTTCTGTCGGTTCTGTCATTCTTGCCAGAACATGAGGGACTGCTGCCACCATCCATCTCCTTATACCCAAACAATTTAGCATTTTGGGCTCATTTTCTGTAGTCGGTGATCTCTTGATGGATTATGTTCTCATACTCCTAACAAACCACCGCACCACCTCGTGGAAGAGGGCCAGGACTCACATTTTCAAGCGTCTGAGGTGGATCGTTGCTGCTGCCACCCGAGTCGGAAGGACATTGTTCTCCTCGCCTGCCTGAAGTTCAACCACAAGCCCCTAAGTCACTGTGTCTCTCTCTACGACAGCTCTCAATCCCCCCGTTCCCCCACGCAGCAACTCCCCCAGAGCCTGTCCTTAATTGCGAGGAGATCATTAGCCTGAGTTTAGTCGCTCTAATCTTTTTTTAAGCATTTTATAATAAGACAGAGACCAGCTTGTATCCGTCGAGAGGCCTCTTTGAAGCCCCCACACGACAGGATTAAAGTCCTCTAAATGACCGCTTCTGGTCTCTCTGGTTGTGATGTCTCGGCGTTTAATCAGACGCCCGCCGTGCTCGTCGCTCCCCGGTTTCCTCTGACACCAGTCCAACGAGGAAGCGCTGACCGTCTCCAAAAACCACCGGCCAATTAGAACGGCCGGGGAGAGAGAGAAAGATGAAAGTGTCATTATCGCGCCGCCCTACAGCCGTACAGTACGTCCCACCAATTAATGAGTTGCCGGCAGCCGGTCCCCGCTCCCCCCCTTCCTGCTTCCTGCCCAGAGCGACGCGCAGAGAGAGAGAGAGAGAGAGAGAGAGAGAGAGAGAAAGACAGAGAGAGAGAGAGAGAGAGAGGGAGAGAGAGAGAGAGAGACAGAGAGAGAGAGAACAGAGGGAGAGAGAGAGAGAGAGAGAACAGAGGGAATAGTCAGCGTTCTTCAGCTAGTGCACAGACACACAGACACACCGGGACAGTTAATTGATCTTCATTACGTTAATTACGGCTGCGATGTGGACCGGGGAATGAAAAACGGGTCACGCCGTTGAGCGACTCTGTCTGAACGTACGCGGCTACGCGGCTAAGCTATCTGCCGACCTTGAAACTACAGCGGCGGAAAGTAATGGCGCTGCGAAAGTGACTAAGTGTGCGCGACTGTGCGTGCGTGCGTGCGTGCGTGTGTCGTCCGGGGCGTAAATAGTTTGCTCAGAGGGCAGTTTCACCCCATGTTTAAAGCTCCAACAATCTACTGTAAATCACTGTATATTGGATAGTTATCGGCGAGGCTGCGCTGATGGAATATCTCTCTCTCCTCATTTGCTCATCCTCATCGTTCTACATAATCCGCTGGCCGTAAACATCTTATCTCCTTTGTTTTTGCTCCTCACAGCACTTGACGAGCGCCTTCCTCAAACTCCGACAAACACACGCGTGCGTGTGTGTGTGCGTGTGTGTGTGTGTGTGTGTGTGTGTGTGTGTGTGTGCGTGCGTGCGTGCGTGTGTGTGTAGGTGTGTGTGTGTGTGTGTGTTTGATTTTCCCCTGTCCACCGCGGGGCACGCATGGCTGCACTGTCAGCAAAGCCTGCCTCGGCCTCTTGCATTTGAATAAACGCCAGCTGAGTGGGGCTGCTCGTGTATAATATCTGTCAGGGAGCTGCCACCCTGGTGTTCCCGGGACGGTGACCCCTGTCCCGTGTCCCCCCCCGAGGGAGGCGTGGTGACGGGGATGCTGCGGTGACAGGGTGTCTCCCCTGTCGATACGCCGACAACACCCGTGTCCTCCGCTCCGAGGGGCCTCCATCGCCCTGCCCCGCGCATGGAGATGAGCCCGGGACGCCATGCAGGACGCAGTGGATGGTTGGCGGTTTAAGATCAACACAGGCTCCACGACCACGCCTGTCACAGAGATTGATGGCTCCCCCCCATCTTGTCCGCACTATAAACGTCTTCCCTGCTGAATCAATTGAATCCTTCAGACAGAAGAGCCGTGTCAATCTTTCTTTCTTTACGCCAAGGCAATCGTGTGTGTGTGTGTGTGTGTGTGTGTGTGTGTATGTGTGTGTGTGTGTGAGTGTGTGCGTGTGCGTGTTGTTTTTTTCCCCAAAGAGCCATGTTTCCATATCTCACTTTCTTAAAGGACAACTCCACTGAAAAACAATGCTGATTAATTTTGCACAGAATCTCACACATGTCCGAAAACTGTAAACAGTTTTGCAAACGTCCGTTTAGTTTGACAGTTATTGAGAGTTGAGTTGAGTTAAAAGGAAGGTTTTGCCCATTTTCAATTCGCTTTGTATCATTATAATGTCGGTAATGTAATGTAGATGGGCAGGCGTTTACCCTTGTCTTCATGTTTTCCTGTGCTGAGACCTCTGCAGTTTATTCCAGGCAAAACGCGTCAGAGTGACGCGTGATTCTGGACGCGGAAGTGACGTACAAGTTTCAAGTGACGTACAAGATTAAAACTCTGAACCACTCGGACTGACTACAAAAACCACAAAGCAGCCTGCAATGTTCAATCAACACATTTCAAAAGAGAAAAATGTCAGAACAGAATAATCAAAACACCTCTCACTTCACCGACCAAAATACCTCCCGTCTAGATGAACTCACCGCGCCTACGTACAGTATTATCTCCTGAAGACAGGCCAATAAGGTGTATTATTTCAAACTAACACAAGGTGTTGCGAGAGCAAACCTAATTAACTCTAGCAGTGTGGGCGAAAGAAGAAGTTAATTGGTTATTAAATGTAACGAGATGTGGTGTAAATTGATTTTTGTGGCCTTTATCGTATGCATTTTATACTTATGTGTAGGGGAACGCTGAGACGCAATTTATTTCATTTGGAAATGTCGGCGCTTCCCTAAGTAATTAACTTCACTTTAACAAGCTTGTGCCCTTCATAATATCAAACAGATGGATTTTATTCACTCAGCTCGCTCTGATGTGCTGCTGTATACACTGTACATGTGTTTAATCAAGCACTGTATTAGCCTGCCATCGCTGCCCACCTCTGTAAGCAGTATGCTATCTTTAAAAAGGTTGTTTCTCGCACCCACATCAGCTTCCACTCTGAGTGCAAACGCATATTGCATGGAATCATATGAGATAATTTGTCTAAGTTTTCCCTGCTGGGGCGTTCCAAACATGCTGGCCTAATCCCCCCCCAATCACTTTTTAGGACCGGGGCTTAAGCAGTAATTCACTATCCAGATTCATAAGCACACCCCTTTAGGCTAGACTTTGTACTGTAGCAAAGCCCACTTACACTCTGTACAAAAAAACACTGATCAGATTGCCTCAGCACCAGTGCATTCTGCCCCTCTCTCTCTCTCTCTCTCTCTCTCTCTCTCTCTCTCTCTCTCTCCATCTGCCTGACGATCTCTCCCTCTGAGGAAAGGGCGTTCTTACGAAACGATCAACTGAAGAGGAACTTTTGCGATTAGGGGGTTCACTCGTTGTTTCTGTCCTCAGAATAAACTTGGGCTTATTAGTACAGTGGTTCTCAAATGGGGGTCCAGGCCCCAGTGGTCCGTGGTACTTTGCAAGGGGGTCCGTGAAAAGTTTTTTTTTTTTTTTGCAAAAGCCTCATAGCTCAACGTAAATATGTTGTGCTTTAAATCTAAAATGCTTCATGGATTACATTCTAATCTAACAAACCTATCAATTTAAAAGTCAAGCACGTTACCGTGGAAACAATTAAGCTTCTAAAATGGTTCATGGATTACATTCTAATCTAACAAACCTATCAATTTAAAAGTCAAGCACGTTACCGTGGAAACAATTAAGCTTCTAAAATGGTTCATGGATTACATTCTAATCTAACAAACCTATCAATTTAAAAGTCAAGCACGTTACCGTGGAAACAATTAAGCTTCTAAAATAGTTCATGGATTACATTCTAATCTAACAAACCTATCAATTTAAAAGTCAAGCACGTTACCGTGGAAACAATTAAGCTTCTAAAATGGTTCATGGATTACATTCTAATCTGACAAACCTATCAATTTAAAAGTCAAGCACGTTACCGTGGAAACAATTAAGCTTCTAAAATGGTTCATGGATGACATTCTAATCTGACAAACCTATCAATTTAAAAGTCAAGCACGTTACCGTGGAAACAATTAAGCTTCTAAAATGGTTCATGGATTACATTCTAATCTAACAAACCTATCAATTTAAAAGTCAAGCACGTTACCGTGGAAACAATTAAGCTTAGCCCAAAATCACAAATCAGAATGAGGGGGTCCCCGGTATATTTTCTATCTTGTAAGCGGCCCTTGGCTGAAAAGCATTTGAGAACCTCTGTATTAGTATATTTTGAGATGTATGTATGTGTTCAGGTCACAGGCAGGCGCTTCACATTCAGCACTTGTCCTGAATGAACAGCTCCCTAGCACATATGGCATGAAATCAAAATACGTGCGCGTAACCAGTCCGCTGCAATACACGCGTCCTGTCGGCCTAAATCACAGATCGGGGGGCCGCAACAGAGAACAGCATCCCGTGATCTCCGCTCATTGAGATGCTGCAGCTCTTCCCAAATTAATTCCTGGTGTCGGGAATAGACACTGGTGGGAAAACTCCGTGCACAGGAAGTGGCAAATCGAGACGCAGAGGAGTGAAATATAATCTGCAAGGAGTGAGCGCTCCATCCAGAGAAAGCGTGAGGTATTTCTCTCTCTCATCCCTTTGCTATCTTTTGGTATAAAGCATCACACAAACACGAGCGTGCTGTGTGTGTAGTTTCATCACAATTTCTGGGTATTGACGTTCAAACGGTTTTCAAACTCAAAATTAAAGAAATTACGAAGCTATAAAACAAACCCAGGTACCGCCTTGCCTCTTCTCACTCTATCAGGACTGCTCAATCTCTAGTTAATGGTAAAGCTTTTCGTTTTGCACTTTTACCAGTCAAACGAGTAATAATTCCGTTCTAGTGGTGGTGGTGGTGAATCTAAAGATGCACTGACTGAGTACCTTGGTTTTGTCGTACAGGGCGTGGTTGTCCAGCAGCATGCGCCTCTCCAGCCGAGCGAACCTCCTCAGGTCTCTCTCAAACTGCTGCGGAGGAGGAGGGACACAATCGATAAGTCTGAAACCAAATCTCTGTTTAACTCGTCTGTGTTCATGGCACTGAAAGGAAATAGTGGCCCTCTCTTCGTGGGTGCACTTTATTCTTATGTCAGAAGCCAGAAAGCTTTTTTGATATTAGATATTGCTGATATTTTTCCATGTTATTGTACACCTGTATATTACGGCGCTCCTATTGATCTTCATGGTAGGTGGGCGGCGTGCTTTAATTGTCGAAGATGCCTGTCACTTTTTAACCCGACTGCAAATCAGATTTCCCTGACAACAAAAATCTATCTTGACCTTGAACTTGTCTTTCATATCTTAAATTTACATATTTATACATAGCTCTTTAGTATCTCGCCATCTTCGGCTGCGCGGAGTCCTCTCTGAACTTCCCTACCGCTGTGCAACAATCTCTGACACTGGGGACCCTAACTGTCGCCAAAAGACTCATTCTGAAGGAATGGAAGTCCTCCTCTTCACTTTCTTTTCAAGTATGGCTGATGGACATGGTCTCTGTTATACAGATGGAGAGACTCAGGTTCCTGAGAACCAACTCGCTTAGAAGGTTCTTAACTATTTGGGACGCGTTTCTGGCCTACTTTGATGAGGTTAAAAATGACTAGTGAGCAGTGACTAAGGTTGGGGGTGATGGACAGTTTGCCTGGTTGGTTTCCTGTGGGGCCCTTGGGTGGAATCCTATGTGCAATATCTCTCACAAGCACATAAGCACCTTATGTAGCTGGTAGCACCACGTTACAATGCCTTAATGTCAATGATGTATGGGTTTTTTTTCTTCCTTTTTCTTTTCCTGTGTCACTCTGAGCATGTTTGTCTTGTTCGTTTATTGTTCTATAAAAAATAAAAAATAAAAAATAAAATAAAAACATAGCTCTTTAGTTCCTCCTCAGTCATTCCATTTTGTCACTGTTGAAAGAGTAAGGCTGAGTTCAAAAATGTTTCAGCTTCAACTAATTATCACCCAATAATAGTTATTGAGTTCACTGATCACCTGATCACTGGAAAATGTTTCATTTACGAATTAAAGCTCCCTGCCATCTGTTTATTAATAAAAGTGGAAACAGCACTGAGATAGTTTTTTTTAATGCATGCTTTTAAACTCAAAGATAATTCATTTATATATATAGATCGGTGTTATGTCTCACTTGTTTCATACTGCATGTATTTTTTCCTTTGCTTTCAGTCTCTTCCTGCTGGTATTTTGCATACTCTCATGCCATACCTAGTTTTGTCATACTTTCTATGCAGTACATTTACACTGCACATATTCTTGACACATTGGAATCGTGAGTTAAATTAAGTTTAATATCTACCATTTGCCATATTCTCAATTATATTCTGGCTTTTTCTTTCTTGCATCCTATCGCTTTCCTACTGCAACAACCCCATTTCCCCACGGCGATCATTAAAGTGTCTTACCTGACAAATCTTACCTGACAAATCTACTTAATACAGTGACGAGACGAGTACCTTTAATTGGTGTCTTATGCATTCCATGCTGCAGCTATACCTCACTGTAACCCCGTATCTACTGTATATCAGCCCTCGTACCCTGGATCCGGTCCAGCCCAGGAGAGCGAAGGCGAAGCGATCCATAGGTGGGGACACTATGTCCACGCGCACCGCCCTCCAGTCCCTGGTGTCCCCCTCGCGCCTCTGGACTCCCCCCTCCACGTGGCTGCCCTCCAGCCGCAAGATCAGGAAGCACTTTGGGAAGTGGTCCATGGCCTCGAACCTGTGGCAGGGCAGCTTGTCCATATCAAAGGTGGAGGCATGGTAGTCACAGTAAAGCAGAATGCCCTGGTGGAGAGAGAGAGAGAGAGAGAGAGAGAGAGAGAGAGAGAGAGAGAGAGAGAGAGAGAGAGAGAGAGAGAGAGAGAGAGAGAGAGAAGACAATATAGCAACCTGTAAAAATAGAAATAACGGTAAGGTGGAAGTGGAGGTGGAGTGGAAGTCTTTGGAGACTAATAATCATAATGTTTTTCAAGGAGTTTTTATGTTTGGACGTTTTCCTTGTTGATGGTGAAAAAGCAACGTTTATGAAGAAAGATGACTGTACTGGGGGGGTCATCTAACTTTTGGGGCAGATCCTCGAATACTGCCAGCCAATCAGAGCAGTGGCTATTTCTGGCTACAAGCAACTCCACCAAAACTGCACACACTGTAGCTCTTTGGTGGGGCGTACAACACCCAATTCTGTGCGCATTAAGAGATGCAGAGACGTGCTCAGTCAACCATGAGATTTATCTAGTAAATCAAATATCGTGTGAGTTTCTTATTCCGCACTGACTCTGTTGTGTAGCATATGGATGACACTTGTGTTTTTAGAATTTATTATATAGTGTTGTAGTTTATTGTGCTTTGTATTATTGTATTTTAATGTGCTGATGATTCCTGCCCAGGGAGTACAGAATGAAACTAGCCTCTGGCGAATAGTCTGGTGCAGTATGTTATATTGTCTGCTGTCCCGGTCAAATAAACAAAGAAAGTGAAAGAAAAAGATGTGTTTTTTTTCTAGACTCATTGTAATGATATATATATATATAAAAAAAGGAAATGAAACACACCCACACACACACACACCCACACACGCACACACTCACTGCTGTTCAACAGACAGTTTTGCTCTAAGGTTTCCATTTGTGGCTTCCCCATGGGGCAGAGAATGTCCCAGCAGTGTCCACACCTGACACCTGAATTTAATGTGGACAAATAGAGTGGCGTCTCACGGGACTGTCAAATAAACACACACCCTGCAGGGCGGCTCCAATGTTCACTTCTTCATTACGCCAAGGTGACATTTCATGGACCACTGCTCTTCAGACTAAAAATGACAAAAGCACGACGCCATCTTAAATATACACATGATACGGTCACATGATATGATCACGTGAGCCGAGTCTCTAATCCAGGGGCGTATCTACGGGTGGGCCTGGGTAGGCACACGCCCACCCACTTCTTGCCCTGGCCCACCCAAAAAAAAATTTTTTTTTTTTTTTTTTTTTTTTTAATTTGTTGTTTTCTAGAGGCAAACTTGCTGCTGCATTGCTAGCCAATGGTTTTGTTACTTTTGTAAAAACGCAGGGCACATCATCTCCAGAGTCTAATGCATGACAACTTCATGACATCTAGGAATTTTGTTCTCTCTGTGGATAAATAAACCAGAGGGCGTCTTGTTCAAACTTGAAGCAGCCTCAGTGTTGTTATTTTTTAAACTCACAGCAGTATATGGATCAGTGGTTCTAATTTCTGTATAAAGTAACAGTATACACACAAGTATAAGCATTCATGTATGCAACATTTGGCACCTATATGTAACCTTTTAAGGTTGAGATAATTGTATTATCATTATATGGTCCAAATATTTCAGTAAAGCACTTGAAACACTTGAAATATTCTTGCTTGGGTGGTATCATTCTACTTGAAATGATGGTCAAATGCATTATTTTTAGTAAAATAACACGTCAAATTTTTGAGTGGGCCCGGCCTTCGGCCGGGCATCTGCACCCCTTCCTATCCAGGCCCACCCAATTTGATCCAGGCCCACCTATAATTCAATTTCTGTATACGCCCCTGCTCTAATCATGTGACAAACTTGGCTTCGACACAAAACATCCATATCCACATATACATACATACGTTTCTTAAAACATCTCTATTTGTCCTATACAAGGTGCAATATTCTCAGAGACAGAGACCAAAAGAAAATACAATGAATACAAAATACAAGTAATACACAGAATATAATAGTAGCAAGTCGTGGGTTAAGGGAGTCACAAAAAAGGGCCAATGTCCATTTCCTCATTGAGGCCCTTGAGGTGACATAAGTGTGTATAGATCCAGGTCAAATCACTTCAATCTTATGAACCACAATGAGGCCATTTACACCTGGCGCTAAACATGCGTTTTCTGTGATCAGATTGCAATCAGATTGTGTTTTATCACTTGAAATGCCAGGTGTAAACACCCCCAAAACGCATTGAAGAAGAATTGCAATCTGATCGGCCAAATCACCTCCGGAGGTGGTCAGGAATGCATTGTGTACACATTGAACACAAGTGTAAATGCAATGTGTCCTCTCAATCTGGATACACCAACATTATGCGGATTGAGAGCACAATCATTTCTGCAATCTGATTGCAATCAGATTGCAGAAAATGCATGTTAACGCCAGGTGTAAATGGAATCAGGTTGAAGTGATAAAATACAATCTGATTGCAATCTGATGGCAGAAACCACATGTTAACGCCAGGTGTAAATGGCCTCAATGTTGCCTCTCTCGGTTCTATTGGAACTCAACATGTCCAACTCCCACGGAGGGAGGGAGGGAGGGAGGGAGGGAGACAAACCTCTTTTGAAACGTGAACTATTCTGGATCTACAGATGATGAGGATGATGATAATATGCTACAGACACTATAAGGTCACGGACATATGCCCCCTTTTTCTGTACAAGAGTCAGGCCCTCCTTTTTTCTGCACCAAGCCTGATTTGAGTGTTTGTCAAAGAGAGAATTATTTTGGAAGCCCAGGTGCTGGTTCTGTGTTGCTGGGCTTGGCAGCAGCATCTGAGGGGAGCCCGTTACCCCAAAAGACAGATCTGTGGCAACAGCCTTTGTCTTACCACCGTGTTTTCCCACACTCCATTCATGACTCTTTCTTAACTCATTTTGAGTGCCAATGACGCCGATCGGCGTCAAAGCGAATAGTAACGTAGAGTGCCAATGACGTCGATCGGCGTCAAATGCGTTTTTTGACGGTGGGACGTGGATCAAAGCCTCCTGCATCTCCTGTAAAAATATTGTAGCTATTGAAGGTGTATAACCTATTTTACGGACCCATTAGGTGGCGACAGTGCTCTCCAGATTAGAGAAAGTTGAGGAAAAACAGCAGAAAAAGCCCCGTGATGAAAGAGAAACCGATGCATGAGCCAGAGCGGCACAGATTGCTCTGGCTGGAGCCAACGTTAGCTGCGAACAGCAGCCAATCCGCTCCCACAAATGGGCCCCTCTGTCTCTGCTGCATAGTTTCTCCACACGATTAGCCGCCAGAAAATAAAACCAAAGCCAAACCATTCTCATGAGAATGGTTTGGCTTTTCAGTGTCGCGCTGGGAGCCGGCGCACAAGGCGCAGCGCTCCGAAAATAGACTGGGTGCAACGCACTTTGAAACGCGCAGCAGAAAGCCTAGAATCGGACGCAGCTTCATCCCAGCTCTCAACCGAAACCCCAGAAACGCAGACGAACTCAGCGAGCCCCATCCAGACTCCCCCGACGAGCGGCCGCCATCCGAACGTGGATCCGCAGGCCATAGCAGGCAGCAGAGACTCGCCTGACACACGCAGCAGCCAGGAGAGCGAGCAGAGCCACCAGAGACACTCCCACGGAGGAGGAGTTTGGAGTTGAGGGGGGTGGGGGTGCTGTTTATTGAAGGAAATTACTGTTCAGATGTTTCAGGTCAGAAAATATTAGCTTCAGAGTCAGTGATTTGCTTGAAATGCTTCATTTCACAAAAGGCTCAATATCTCAGCTTCTAATTTGAAACGTCTGTTTTTGCTGAAAACAACCTATCTTCTCCGGCTCATAACTAAAGAACGGAAAATGGTATCAATAAACTTTTTTTTGCTGATGATACAATAGAGTCTCCTCGTTCTTTGTGCGTGTTCGGTGTTTACATAGTAATATCACACAATATTCTGTGGGCCTCGAGAAATCACTGAAAACGCTCTGAAACTCTGGCACTGGGAGCGTCCATTCTCCAAAAGTGGCTGGCACTCAATGAGTTAAGTTCCATTTGAAAGGCATGTTTACCGCTCTCGTGCTCAGGCAGTGTGAAATAGGGGAGAGCAAGGAAGACAGGCTCACAGGCTGGTCTCACTGCAGGTGTTCTGCCCCCTGCTGGTTTGCTGTGGATGATGTGCTTTCATTCTGTAGTACGACTGTACTTCTTTGATTGGGACGCCCTATTTTATGATGCGTATGTGCATGGGCGTTGTTAGGCCTGAGCATTGGGGGGGCTCTTCACCTTATGGAGCTCCGCCCACTTGACCCATTGTGTCATGACGTCCTGCTCAAACCTACTCATATATGAGTCAGACTAGGTTTATGAGTCGCAGGAAGCGTAAACACCCAATCGTAACCTCCGATTGTGTTTACACTTCCTGTTAGTCTCTCATGCCAGACTGCCTCTTCTACATCAGGGGCTGGTTGCACCAACTGGTCTTAACTATGCCTGGTCGTAACTCCTACGTCGGTCTTAGTTAAGACCATGGATTTACGCCTGTTGCACCAACACGGCTTACGTCTGGTCTTAACTATGCTGGTCGTAGCAATGCGCGTCCATGTGAATTGCCAGGGAATGCACCCTGATTGGATGATGTTGCAAAAAATGTGCCTCGCGACCTGCTTGGAGCACTGTGCCACTACGCTCTATCAGCCACTACTGTAAAACACCCTCCCTCCTCTCACCCTCCCTCGCTCCGGGGGAAAAATGGCGGCGATTGAGCCAGAAAGACAGTCTGAATGAAATTGAATGTAACGTTCCCAATTCTATGTATTACATTCTAAAAAATTAACGGCAACATTTTGGAAGGCTAAGCCACACAACTAGTTAGTTATAATCTAACGTCGTGCTTTCAAAGACGGCGAACTGGCGGTGTTACGACGATGACGGTCAAAAAGGTCTCCGCGGAGTTCTCTGTTACAGGCAGGCTCTACGCCTCCTCCTGACCAGGCGTAGGAGTTACGCCTGGTCGTAGTGCAACGACCGTCTTGGTGCAACCGGCGTAGCTGTTAGGTCGTAAAGTTACGACCAACTTAGCTTAAGACCAGTGTAAGACCAGTTGGTGCAACCGGCCCCTGGTGAATAGCTGAGAGGCTGAGAGGTTGCGCCCCTCAGTCCTTACATAACATTGTAAAGGTTAACAACGGAGAACATTCCAGTTGGGCTCATCTGAGGATGACCTAATCATAATTGATGGCCAGTGTTACGGACACCATTTTGGGTCTTTACCCCCCCCCCTCCCTTTTCAATCATCTTTATGGAGCTGATTGTAAATATGAGATATGTCACAGCTAATGCTTATCAGTGTCATTTATTGAGTTATCAAAGGGTTATCGACGCCAGTGAGTGACGAGGACACGGACCGCTGTGTGAACACAACATATGCTCTGACTTGTCATGTCTAATTTGAGCGCGGGAGTATAGTGGAAAAAGGGGCTGGTCGTCGAGTGTGAGATTCAGCAGAGGAGGATGAGGCACATTTCTCTGGTAAACGGTTCCACTCTGCAGATAATGGAAATGTCTGCCAAGTAAGATGTCAGCGAGAAGAAGAGAGAGTGGGACACTGATGAGAAATAATGCTAGACGTGTGGGAGAGGAAGTGAGATGGAGAGAGTGCAAGAGAGTCAGAGAAGACAGGTTTTAGAGCAAGAGAAAATCTAAGGAGGAGTAAATGGCAGGATAGAGAGAGGGGAGAGTCTCTACGAATTGATTTCCTCGGGGCTTTGGCCGGCCGGGCTGATTATGCGTTACCCTGGATGCAGGAGTGCTAAGGCGATTAACATTACAAATTGTCAATTTAATTCCGGCAGCCGGCGTAATTGTTGGGGTAGCGAGCTCCTCTCGCAGGCCATCAATTTGGCCGCTCTCTCCTCAAAGGGCAATAATTGGGGGAGGAAGTGCGGCGAGCGACCACTCTTCCTGTCCAGCCGTTGACTGAGGTTAATCACGAGACATTAAACACCTCGTCAGCGTGGCGCCGCAGTGGCCTGACCGTCTTACTGCACGCCACCGTCACTTATCAGAAGAGAGGACAGCGCCTCCCGGAGGGCATCGAAGCGGGGTAGAGATGTGTCGGAGAAGTCATTAAAGGCTTGAGTGACATGTGGGGAGCCGATCTCGGAGAAATCGCGAGACCCCTACTTACTTCGACTCCTCTGATTATCTTCCGGGGCTGACCCGTTAATCGTCCGGGCGCGGGGCAAAAATCCCCCGACGTTGCCCCCCCTTTCCTCGCTTCACTCCTGGACTGTCTCTCTCTCTGCAATTACAGATAACTGCCAGGCGTCCAGCCGAGGTCCATTGATTTTCTCATTATGCATATTCAGTTGATTTTGTGTTTGCCTCGCCTGTCTTTGTGTCCTGCTCTGTGTGTCTGTGTCCAGTTCCCAAACATCCAGACCCTCAACTGCGATAATTGGTTTTAGCTGTTCTGCAATTACCTGATCATCCGTGTCGCTGCCTCCTCTGCGTGATCTACCAGCCAATGTTCTGCCGGTCCATCAAAGCACACCTGTCTCTACTTATCCTTAGCTAGATGAGGTATGGTGTTGTCAGTCAGTCTTTGCCAGTTCAGTGTGTCCAGCACTGTTGCCTCACAGCAAGAAGGTCCCGGGTTCGAACCCCGGGTTCGTCCCAGGTCCTTTCTGTGTGTGGAGTTTGCATGTTCTCCCCGTGTTCGTGTGGGTTTTCTCCGGGTGCTCCGGTTTCCACCCACCATCAAAGACATGTATGTTAGGGTTAAGACTCCTGTCAGTGCCCCTGACCAAGGTACTGGCAAAAGAACTGGAGTTGGTCCCCGGGCGCTGCACTGCAGCTGCCCACTGCTCCTAGTTCTAGGAAGGTTCCTAGTAGAGGATGGGTCAAATGCAGAGGATATATTTCCCCATGGGGATAAATAAAGGAGAACTTAACTGAACTTAACTGAACTTACTGTTGCCTGGATCATCTGGTTCTGACTTGGATTTGGACTTTGGTTTTGGGCTCAGTAAAGACCGTTGAACTTCTCCCCTCGCCTCTGCCTGGTGTAGCAGGCAGGGAGAGGGATTCTTAAAGTTCGCTTTATGTTCAGTAATAGCTTAGCTAAAGGCAGTGACAGTTCCCACTTCGATAATGAGGGCAGAATGACAGCATTAAAGGATTTAAACACTGACTAATCTGAAATTAAAATCCCCCCGAGCCACACTTGAGACAAGTTGTGGGAGGAAAATGTCTGCAGAGCCCCATCTCCTACATAAGGTGGTAAATGTAGGTCACTTATATTTTGGCTCCTTCCTGAGGCCTGGCAGTTCACTTCCTACTGACGCCTTAAGAGAAAAGTACTAATGACTTATGGTGACAGTCGCACAGGCCCTTAAATACCTGGATACAGACGGCCTTCTTTGGATCAGGCTTGTTGCCCTCCTGCTTACATACATACGTACGTACATACTGTATCCACCTTATTTTTGGTGGCCATTTTCCCTTACGTTAACTATGGGTTCTATTTCCGGTGTAACCAATTTAGATAACCCCCCAGCCCCCGACAAAAAAAACGTCTATGAGGATTTTACCCTTTTACAGCAGAGCCATTCTGCTCTACAGCCGTGTCGTTCGGGTGCTGGGATAACGTAATGCATTGTGGGTAGTCGGCTACTAACTGTGGCTAATGTTAGCGGCTAGCTAGCTATGTTACATGGCAGTAAAACGCCACCAAATTGATTTAACTTTTAACCATTTCGAGTAACACACATTTCGAGTTTCCATACGGACCTCCAGTTAGTTGTTTATAACGTGACTATATTTATAACTTTTATAACGGACTCCAGCTTCCGGTTTATAATTCGGGTCTGCAGCCAGAGTATAACAAAGGAAATGGCAAGCTGCAACAATGAGTCACGTTAAACCGGGCCTTGTACCCACGATTCTTTTTTACAGTGGGGCATTCAAAAATAAGGTGGATAGAGAGGTAAAGTGACCGCCTAATTCCTGCTTCAGCACTGTACCAGAGATTTTCATCCGCCATTTATTTTCCCATAGACATTTTGTAAAATGTGTATAAAAATAGTTTTACACTCACTGTGGAGGAGTGGGAAACAATTTGTGAATTACAATGGAGGACAACTGCCTCTCAAACTTAGAGAGAGTTTAGTTGGAAAAATATAATGCGTTTTTTCATCACTCCTCTACTCTAAGAGACATCAGGTTCAAGGTTCAAGATGTTGGCGACGGTGTGGAAGTGAGAATGCAAATCATTTTCATATATTTTGGGATTGCCCTTCCCTCACCTAATATTGGCAAGAGATACACAGGACCATGGAAGCTGTTTTTAGGGTTGAAATTCCATTGAGATGTGAAGTGATGTATCTGGGTCACGAAACATTTGAGCTGAGTAGAACGGATGCTTTACTGTTTAGAATGTTAATGGCTGCCAGTAAGAAGGCGCTAACCAAGAAGTGGCTGCGTCCTCAAGTACCAACAATGAATGACTGGGTGGATATAGTTTATGATATATTTGTAATGGAAAGACTTACGTTTTCGCTGAGACTCAAGAAGGACAGATTTGTGAGGATTTGGGAAAAGTGGATTGAGTTTATAACACCTAAAAGACGAGACTTTGTATAGAACCTTGTACCTTTTATGTTTCTTTGTTAAACTAGTAGAGCATCCCCTCTGTTTTTTTTTCTCTTGTTTTTTGTTGTTGTTTGTTTTATGTCTAGTAAATAAAATAAAACAGGAAAAGTTTTGAAAGGAGTAGGTAATGTAGCAGATATGCTATGGCTATATTGGAACCAAGTTGAGACTATAAATCTATGCACAGCTGCGAAATGTATACTGTATACATACTACAGTACTGTGTACTGTTCAATGTAAAAGAATGAATGGCTACTCTACTCTGCAAAAAATGTTACAACTGAAGTTAATATGTGACTTTTCTAAATAAAAAAAGAATTATAAAAAAAGAAAAAATAGTTTTACTGGTTCAAACCAAACGGTACAGATATATTTAGAAACAGGAGAGATCGCATAACATTTCACTGGGACCAAAACGTAAAAGAAAATGCGGGTTTAAAGAAAATATATTTTTTTCAATGTTGTTTTTTAAAGTTTTGGTCTGAGTGAAATGTTCTATGGTCTCTCCTGATTAGAGCGTTAGCTGAACCGTTTGGTTCGACGAAGTACAACTATTTTTTTTTTTGTGATAATTTTTTTATTGACAAAGTACAACTATTTTATAAGCACTTTACTAAATGTCTATGGGAAAATAAATGGCGGATGAAAATCTCTGGTACAGTGCTGAAGCAGGAAGTGACGTTTCACTTTGCCTCTCTATCCACCTTATTTTTGAATGCCCCACTGTAAAAAATAATTGTGCGTACAAGGTCCGGTTTAACGTGACTTATTGTTGCAGCTTGCCATTTCCTAAATGGTATTCTACTTGATTTGAAAAGATGGCCGCCTACACTCAGTCCCTTGTACCCTGGCTGAATTGAACATAACTTGGCCAATAAGTATTTAACATACAAAATAAAACAACCCGTAATATCTTAATTTTATGTAGAATGCAGAGGACATGTAACTGTTTAGTTAAACTTGCATTCCAGGAATATTGTGCTCTAAAGATGACGATAGTGGCTCGAGACTGTTTCGTCCTGAAACCCACACGCTTTGCGGTGGTGGTTTTAGCGTAATCTATGTGGGATTCGAGGCGTAACCTATGTGTGTTTTAGCGTAACTTATGTGGGATTCGAGGCGTAACCTATGTGCGTTTTAGCGTAACTTATGTGGGAATCGAGGCGTAACCTATGTGGGGTTTGGCGTAACCTATGTGGGATTCGAAATAACACATCCGAGATATAAAACGTTATGAATATAGCCACGTTATAAACAACAAACTAACGCTGGTGATCCGTATGGAAATAGTGTTACTCGAAATGGTTAATATTAGCCACAGCAGGCGATTACCCATGAATGCACTGCGGTCTTAAAGGGATATTTATCGACGAGATTTTTGCCAATTAAGCTGGACCTGATTAGTGATTTGCTCCGTTCGCCCAGACAGGTGTCAAGCTGTCAGCAACAAGGCTGGGAGGATCACACTGGAAGAAGCACCCATCAGCAGATCAGGCAAAAATGGCCGCCAAAAATAAGGTGGATACAGTAGATTATCTTCATCTCTCTCTCTCTCTCCATCTCTCTCTCTCTCTCTGACACACACACACACACACACACTTTGAAAATCCACCATGAAAACAGGATGTCATGAAGTTCTCGTCTCAGCGGCGCCGGCGGCTGTTTAGGCCCAATAGCGTTCTGTAATCATCTCCCCCACACAGCAGGTAGGCTAATGTCAGCGAGAGTAAGCTGATTCCAGCAGAACTGTTTACAGAGGGAATTACAGTACAGAGGAGGACAGCCACCAAAGCTTTGCTTCTGAACGACAACAAAACAAACAGTGAAGTGAACATGACTTTTGAGAAATTGTGATGCTAAAAGTTCAGCTGTTAGCTTGCGTCTTTTTCCTGAGAGAGTGCGATCGAGCGGTCGCCACGCGCGGCCGTGCCGCCCCTGCGGCCACCTGCGCCCTGGAGGACGAGCGAGCGATGTTGTCGGGGAACGCGAGGCGCTGTGATCTAATGTCACGTTCCCTCTGGCTGACATAAAGAGACGTCAACGTGCCGCCTTCAAGTCGCAGATTAGCGCTCGTTAGCGAGGCTCGTTAGCGGCCCGTTTGAACTACGCTCACTCCCCCCGACCGTACGAGTGACTCTTAGCGAATCAGTGATTCAGCCAGAGAGGGAAAGCTCTCAGATGTCTTGACAGCAGCACTGAGCTCTGATCAAACGCGGGACAATGAAGCGGGCGCTTCAAACGCATTCTTAATGGCGGCCATACATACATACATACATACATACATACATACATACATACATACATACATACATACATACATACATACATACGGGCGCTCTGTCTTCAGAAAGCAGCACTTACACGGTATTCAGAGACAGAGATAATAGACGGATGTTGGAGGATGAAACATGGCCCTCTCTCGGTGTATTACCAGGGCCAAGCTGAATCTCATCTGTCTGGCGCGGCGCTGACCTTGCCTCTGCGCGCCCCTCGAGTTATGCGTTCAGAATCAGCGGGAGGAGGAGAAAAAATAAAAACGATGAACCCGTTTCTACAAGGACGTTTTGGAGATAGATGTATTTTTAACTCCCCGCAGGCTGAAGGGGGTGCTAACGGCCAGCAGGGGGGGGGGGGGGGGTGGGGGGTGGGGGGAGAGACTGCCCATGATATTAGTCCTGAGCGAAGACACGTGGAGGCCCCCGGGGGCCTCGATTGCAGATGACAAGGTTACACGACTTAGAGTCAACCTCTGCTACCTCCACTTAATCACTGTCTCTCGTGCCCCGGTCCCTATGGAGCGGTCCCCTCCCTCTCCTCCATCGCCACCACCACCACCACCACCACCACCACCACCACCACCACCACCACCCCTGCTGCCAACATACCGTATAGCTTCCGGTCGTATAACACGCCGTCGTCCCCTCTTAGGCTCCTAAAACCCCTTTAACACCTGAACCTTCTTGGCATCCTCACCCCGCCGCCTAACTCACTATCTCACTCACACCTACACCCCCTTTTCCCCTCGACTTCTATAAGGAGCAGGAGGGGTGGTGCGCGCGCCAGGAGGGGTGGTGCGCGCACCAGGAGGGGTGGTGCGCGCACCAGGAGGGGTGGTGCGCGCGCCAGGAGGGGTGGTGCGTGCGCCAGGAGGGGTGGCGCGCGCACCAGGAGGGGTGGTGCGCGCGCCGCCATAAGACGGGGAGCTGATTATCGCCAGGATGGACGGGCCTCTGAAACAGCGGGAGGAGGATGTGGGGATGGAGGAGGGAGGAGGGAGGAGGATGGAGGGATTTATTTTTAAACCCAGGTGATGACAAATAGAACCCCGCGGCTAGACCAGACAGCGCGGGCCTGCTCTTCATCAAACACTTGTCTTCTCTCATGACCCTCTCCAACTAGGTATTCATCTACGGGAGAAGATGGTGCTGCCAAATGAAAAAGACCTTCCCCAGCATGCACCCCTCTGAAGAATGTGTCCTCGTGCGCACGCGCGTGTGTGTGTGTGCGTGTGTGCGTGCGTGTGTGTGTGTGTGTGTGTGCGTGCGTGCGCGTGCGTGCGTGCGCGTGCCAGATGGGGATCGTCTACCGTCCATAAGTTGCACCGGCCCCTTTGCACCGTATGTTCTGCGCTCGTGCCACGTCGTGTGAGAATCTCCTCTGCATTATAAACTGAGGATGTGCATGACGACGATCGCAAATTGGAGTTTTCACCTTATCAACCATTTCTTAGCAGCAGAGCGGCTCTGGAGGCAGAAATAATCTAATTGGCTGAGTCAAACCTCAAAGGACAGAGCCAAAGGACCACCGGGTTTCTGCTTAAGTAACATTAGGCTGAATCCCAGTGGAGACGGTAAAGCAGGAAGCTAATATGAAGCCTAGCACTCTTGCTACTAAATGGGAAAATGCAATTTATCCATAGTTAAGTTATCAGCTAGTTACCCTATAGCTGACCTAAGTTTGAACTAGCCAGCTGCCACGGTTATCTAGGTGAGCGACTGTAGTTAGCGGTTGCTATAGCCTCATTTCCATTTAGATTTTGAGTTCCTTCTTTACCATTCATAATTCATATTGCTACGTTGACTGGTTCTTTGGCTCATTTAAATTGGACTCAACCAATGGGATAATATATCTGGCTCCAGAGCAGCTCTGCCTCTCACCAATACAAATGTCTGGATACTTCATGTAATTTACTTGCCAAATAAAGTGATTGTGATTATTCTTCCTCTCAGTGGCTCAGTCTACATGCACACAATAATGACCTTACTCTGATTCTGAGAATAGTTGCACCGAACTGTCTAAATGCAAAAATGTAATGTATACATACATTATATATTCTGTTGAAATTTCAATCATCATAATCCTGCAAAGCCTGAAAGCTGGATGGAGAGGGAGAAGAAAAAAGTAAACGTTAAGATGATAAACTATGTTTGGACAAGTGGGCCGTATGTTTTAACTGCGGTATAAATATTCTGATTACGACCTTAATGTAATACAATTTGATAAATGTGTTTACATGATCAGAGTTTTTAATTGGACATTTCTGGAGTGCATTGATATTTTGTCACTTTACCGTGGTATGGCCAGGCAAATTATTGTCATTATTTGAGAACAGCGTATAATGAAATCATTCTGCGTGCTGTATGTAAACACTGTCACTGTCTGTTCTGTGCTTTATCTCTCGCCCGCACATTCTCTCTGTCTCCTCTCTCTCTCTCTCTCTCTCTCTCTCTCTTTCTTTCTCTCTCTCTCTCTCTCTCTCTCTTTCTTTCTGTCTGCGTTCTCTCATGCTCTGCTTTTAATCAATCACTGTCTCTCTCTCTTCTACCTCTGTCTCTCTTTCAATTTCACCCTCTCCTCACACCCCCTTCTCTCTTTTCCTCACCTCACCCTCTCCTCACACCCCCCTCTCTCTTTTCCTCACCATTTTCTATTAAGGAATCCATTTTTCACTTAGGGGTCTCTGGCATTGCCCATGGTCCTTGAAAGTCCAACTGAAAGTTCTTCAAGTCAGCCACTTCTAAATTCTACTACTATTTTTTTTTTTTTTTACTATTTCAATCATGAGAGACCAGGGGGTAAAATTTGACAAGCAAGCTTTATTCACAAATAGCATGGCAACTGATTTTGGCGTAATGACTCCGTGGTAAGATGACCCTCTTCTTGTGGTGAGAGAGGAGGGCATCTGCTCAGTCTCGGATAGAGCATGGACATGCTGAGAGCGATGATCAATGCTAAAGATACTGCCACGTCATAGGCTCAGCAGCGACGTCATAACAGACGTCATATTGACAGGGGCTGATTGGCTGTTGAGGATGGGGTGATGAGTCAGGAGACGCACGTCATAACAGACGTCACACTTGCTTGACTTATGTTGAGAGCTGATTGCTTATTGTGATATGAGGTAACGTGGTCTCCATCTTGAAACTCGGTCGAGACCAACATTTCACTCACCTTACTTCAC
The DNA here is from genome assembly GCF_964638095.1 of Poromitra crassiceps. Lineage (NCBI taxonomy): Eukaryota > Metazoa > Chordata > Actinopteri > Beryciformes > Melamphaidae > Poromitra > Poromitra crassiceps. Next base: position 23,133,281 of record NC_139647.1, read on the forward strand.
TCACCATTACAGGTTGCTAAATTGGTGGAACTCAAACCACCTCTGTCTCTCTCGCCATTTTCATTAAAAAAACCTACAATGACTGTCCAGGCCACTGAAAAGTGGGAAAGTGACCGTCTCCATTTAGTGGCTTATTACCAAAACATAATGAGCACTTGGCTCAGAGATATTCCCTTAATTTAATAATTAAAACATTTTGTAGAGGACAAGCCAATACTGTAAGTCGTTGCAAACTTGCGTTGCCCTTTGTGGATTTTTGAGGTTTTTCTGACATTTTATATATCCCAAACCATATGATCATACTCTGATGAGTATGAGATCGCACAAGACCCGGTCAAAGTCACATTTTCCATCTTTTCTAATTCATCCTCAGTGTAAAATCATTTGATATAACCCTATGAACCCTCTTATTTCTGGGACACGGTAATGATTGTTCACTAATAGGCTACAGAGCGGGGAGACGGTTCATTATCATAAAGAACTGTGCACTTGGCAAGAGTTTTATGTTAAAACACACCTGTCGTATCAGTCTATCTCACAATATGGGGCTGCAACAGCAGCTCGTACATTCGCCCGATTTACCCCAAATAATCTCTGGTGTCAGGTGTGTGTGTGTGTGTGTGTGCGTGTGCGTGTGTGTGTGCGTGTGCGTGTGTGTGTGTGTGTGTGCGTGTGTGTGTGTGTGTGTGTGTGTGTGTGTGTGCGTGTGTGTGTGCGTGTGTGTGCGTGCGTCAGGTGTGGTCACTGATGGGGAAATCTTCATGGCGCGCAGGAAGAAATCGAGCGTGCGCAAAACTGACCTTAAAGGGACAGCTCCCCCTAAAATCCAAAATACATATTTTTCCTCTCACCTGTGGTGCTATTTATCCACCTAGATCGTTTTGTGTTAGTTGCCTGAGTTTTGGAGATATCGGCCGCAGAGATGTCTTCCTTCTCTCAAATACAATGGAACTGGATGGCACTCGGCTTGTGGTGGTCGAAGTGTCAAAAACATACATTTGAAAAACAGCTATGTCTCTTTCCAGAAATCATGACCCGGTTATTCAAGATAATCCACAAACCTTGTTGTGTGCAATTTCATGTAGGAACTATTTTCTTTAGACCGAACTACACCCACTAGCTACTAGTTCGTTCCTACATGAAACTGCTCACAACTAGGTCTGTGTTATCTTGGGTAACCGGGTCATTATCTCTGGAAAGAGACATTATTACTGTTGAGTTTTTCAAATGTATGTTTTTGCCGTTTTGAGCACCACAAGCCGAGTGCCATCCAGTTCCATTGTACTGGAGAGAAGGCAGAAATCACTACGCCTGATATCTCCAAAACTCAGCAACTCACACCAATAGATGTAGATGGATAAATAGCACTACTACATGTAAGAGGAAAAACGTGTAATTTTGGATTTTAGGGTGAGCTGTCCCTTTAGGTGATGATCCACATGCCCACTTACAGCTTTATAGCAGGTTAGTAGAAAAAAATGAAAAAGAAAACTTACTTGCTGTTTCAGTCTGTCAATCACGTTGACTAGCAGCCCCTCCTCCTTCCCCCGCTGCGGTGTGGTGAGAAGAAAGTCCACGTCGTGACCAAACTCCTTCCCCCTGTAAGTCAAGTTTTATTTATATATAGCCCTAATTCACAAGCATGTCTCAGAGGGCTTCACAGAAAGTATGTCTAGCTAATTCTAGCTAACACACAGTAACAAGAATATACAGAATAAAGATAACATTTGAACAATTGATAATATAGAAAATATAGGAATGAGGGGAGAGCAGAGGAGAGCGCAGGAGAAGGGAGAATAGCAGGGGGAATGTGAGAGAGTGATGGGGTGGGGAGGGTATAGGAGGTGGGGAGGAGCAAGAGGAGAGAGCAGGAGAGGGGAAGGGAGGGGAGGTGTAGGGGAGAAGAGAGCAGGGGGAGGGAGGAGGTGGGGAGAGAATGAGCAATATAGACGGAGGAGAGGGGGGAGGTGGGGAGAAGATAGGAGGAGGAGGAGGAGAGAAGGAGAGATGGGGGTGCAGGGGAGGGAGAGCCAGGGTAGAGAAGCAGGGGGAGCGTCCCACATCCCCCCCCCCCCCCAGAGGGGACAGAGAGGAGGAGAGAACAGAGAAGGAGAGGTGGGAGGGTGCAGGGGAAGGAGTGCAGGGGGAGAGGAGGAGAGAACAGAGAAGGAGAGGTGGGAGGGTGCAGGGGGAACGCGGGAGGAGGAGGCGGGGGAGGGAACAGACCTCTCCGCCCCCTCCTCCCCCCCCCCCCCCCGAGAGGACAGAGGGGAGGAGAGAGCAGAGAAGGAGAGGTGGGGGGGTGCAGGGGAAGGAGTGCAGGGGGAATGTGAGAGAGGGGAGAGGACAGGGAGGAGGAGAGAACAGAGAAGGAGAGGTGGGAGGGTGCAGGGGAGGGAGAGCAGGGGGAACGTGGGAAGGGGCGGCGGGGGAGGGAAAAGCATGGAAAGAGAGGGTGCGGGGGGGGGGAGTGGGAAATGTGGGAGAGTGGGGAACAGGAGGGGGAAGAAGGGAAAGGAGCGGGGGAAAGAGAAAGAGAGGGGGGGGGAAGATCAGACAACTGACTACTCTAAGCATTAACCAGAGCTAACTGGGACATAGTATCTAGCTAGTCTACAGCCTAATCTGGCCTATCCTACTCTGCTCTAGTCTGATCTTTGCCTGAACACTAACAGGTCAGCCTTAGGCTGTAGCTAATCTATCGCCTACCTAAACTGTTCTAAACCAACCGGCAGCCCTCGACCAGTGATGAAGAGCACCGATGCCCCCCGCCCCGGCCCCCCCCCCCCCCCCCCACATAAGGCGTGGGAGAGAAGGCCGGGCCGGGACACAGCGGCGTCCCCACACCCCCAGTGAACGCAAGAAAACCTTTCCACCAAATGGATTGCCCCAGTGACTTGGCTTGGCTGAGGAGGAACCTTGTGAGGTCGTTGTGCTACAGGGGCCCAGCAATGGTCGCCTGGGTAAGCCCACCCCCCACGCGACCCGCTCCCAGACCCGCCCCCAGCTAGTGACTGGGAACTGGGAGAGCAGGCCACGCAGGCCACGCGGGCCCACCCAGGCAGTGGACCCAGCGGCGGACCCCCATCCGGGGACTCCCCTCCGAGACAGGCCGAGAGATGCCGGGCTAAACCATGAACAGAGTTTTCCGGCATTGAAACTCTGTAAATGGTTTATTATGGAAATAAAATTTACAAGAGAACAGAAAATTGAAAATGTAAAAAAGAGTCCAACAGAGGGATATAAAAATGTAGTTTTTAAATTATCCTAAAATCAGGGAAGGGAGTTGAAAATGTAAAAAGTAGAGTCCAAAGGAAATAGAAAATGTAGTCTTTAAGTGTCCGTAGGTTTAGAGAATACTAGCTAAGAGGAGGGGAGGGGAGGATAAGAGTCGGAGGTGGTGATTAAGGGGAGGGGAGGATAGGAGTTGGAGGTGATGAGGCCGGGGGGGGGGGGGGGGGGGGGGGGGGGGGTCCCCTGTAGATGGAGGAGAGGGAGAGACGCGGCACCAGTAACCACTCACTGCATCCAAGAAGTAATGGAAAGAGAATATATCTTTTAGTCACAGTAACTGATGCACAGGGAAGGTGGCAGACGGAGCTATTAAAAGCATAGACCATGCTAATGGCAGTGACTTTTTTCATTATTCAAACAAGTAATTTGTCATAAGTTGTTAAATCTAAAGTCTCCCTTTTTTTTTGTTGCCTCAGCTGTCAGAGCTTTAACGTTTATGGGAATCATCATTTTCTACTTGGATCACTGTAGTAAAGCAGCCCCATATGGAGTGGGCTTAATGCGCTCCCTCCGTCAGCAGAACTGCAGGCACGCAGTGTTACAGATGCACCATTGTAAGCGATTATCAAGTGATTATCAAGTCGGAAAAGATACACGGAAAAGAGCCAAATATGTAGCCTGGCACAGCAGGCATGTTAAAGATTATTTACCCTCGGAGTTTGATTATGTAGCCTGGCACAGCAGAAGTGTTAAAGATTATTTAACCTCTGAGTTTGATTGTTCAGGTGTGAACATTTAAGGTTTTTGGTTATTTACAGTATACAATGAGATCCACTCACTGTTGAAATAATCTTGGCAGTGTATTTCCCCCCCGAGGTTTGACACGTTTTAAAGTTTGTTTTTTTGTCACAGACATCATATCTTCTGGCTGTTGCAGGAAGCAGCCTTCAATATTCAATATTCCCGATATGAAGATCTTGATCATCCGAATGATCAAAGAAACGCTGAAGCGGGGCGACCAGACATCCCCAATTTTCGGGGACAGTCCCCGTTTTTGGGGACCTGTCCCCGGCTGGAGCTGCCCCCGAACATGTCCCCGATTTTCTACTCCTCGTCCGCGACCCAGATTACACTGGTAGCATATGAAACTAGAAGAGCTAAGGTATCCATTGGCTGCAACCATGTCATGCCAGTTTGTCAGCAAGGGGGCTAAATACATAACGCCCCAAACTTAGGCTACATTTAGGATTGTCCCTTTTTTGTATTTCATAGATTATAACATTGGATATTTTAATGATATATTGACTGCCGAACTGGAAATGTCCTTCAGAAATCTGGTCACCTTGCACTAGACTAGTGTATAAACCAGTTCCTAAGGATTCACAGAATCTTTTTGAATGAAGTTGCCTGCTATGAAACATATTTGAGACAATGTGAGGTTGCATTGACTTCCGTTACAAATGGATCCATGGATATCACCTTGGAGGATCATGCTTATGCCACGTTGTTGTTTTTTATACTGTATATAAAAATCACCAGTGAGCAGAGCCAAGTCACCGAGAGGATAACACTTCCTGGTTTCCCCCTAACCTTGCTTGCAAGATGGATAACCTCGCGAGATCAAAAGAGATTCTCTCGACTACCCATCTTGTCATGCACAGGCAGTTAAGATGATTGGTCGAGCCATGCCGGCCCGCGGGCTCAGGCTCATCTGGGCAAGTAGTGGGTACATGGTCTTTGTAGTTCTTTTCACTCGTCAACATGGCTGCCGCCGCGGAAGTGGCAGGCAGTCTGAATGAAATTGAATGTAACGTTCCCAATTCTATGTATTAAATTCTAAAAAACGACCCCTCAACATTTGGGAAGGCTAAGCCACACAACTAGTTCGTTATAATCTAACTAAATGCTTCGAAGGTGACTTTACGACCGTGAGGCCTCAATCAATGAATACCACGGAGATCAGGCACAAGCACCTTCGGCGATCTGATTGGTTGAAGTTAACACCCACCAGCGGTGATAGACAGATGGGTCATCCAATCACCTGCCAAGTAGCTTGGAAAAAGTGCCCGCCTCCGTCAGCGGGTCTGGTTACTCCATTCCCAGATCGACTGGTTTAGTGAAACCTATGTGGAGCTATACCGTCCATCTGGCAGCGTCAGGTTAGTTTCCCCCCACCTAGCCTTGTTTTTTTACTTCACGGTAGCACCCAGACAAAATAAGCATAAGCCTACAGGACCAACACTTGCAATCCACAGGGACCAAACAACGTGCCAACAAGTCAATAAAGCGTAATATGTCGAAGTATTTACCCGTGTAATCAGATTTAAACCATCTGTCGAAAGAGGATGACTGAGATGACTCACAATGTGGACTTGATGATGCGAAATGATGGGTCTGCTAAATGGAGCGTGGCATGATGGAACCGACTGTTTGGCTTCTCCTCCATCACACATGAAAGTGACAACATGACTACGCCGACACAAAGAGACCCCGCTGACTGCTGAAGAACTCGCCCCTCAAAGGACTGGAGGAGGAGCGGTGGCACCCTGCTAGCCTGTGATCCTGCAACATCGCCCGAGTCCCCCGAGCAAAATGGATCTAATCCAACCCCGCTGTTCTGCCAGACATACTTTCAGACTCGTCACGACACGACACACACTCTCTGATCAACAATAAGCAGAAATCACACGCACGCACATACTGTACATCACAGCAAATAAACGAGAATAGAATGTTCTTCAGGTTTTAGCCAGACCAAAAAAAATCAAGTTGATTGCACAGACTTATATAAGAAAGATTACATTTGACATTTAGAGCTCTGCATAATGATAGGTTAGCAGCATATGCCATTAGGTATGAATAGAATGGATGTCTGGCTTATGGGTTCACTCAGCAGGTGTTAGTCACACAGCCGTGTAATTTGAACTGTAACTTTTAAGTCTTTTTCTTTTCATATACCTTTTCATATATATTTTTATCCCCCCATTAGTGCTTTTTTTTTTTTTTAATCCTGGTTGCTGCTCCACCCTCTGCCGATCTGGGGAGAGCCAAAACTGACTCCATGCTTCCTCTGAGACATGGGCAGTGTAGCCAGCCGCTTCTTTTCACCTGACAGGGGAAGCTTCACCGGTAGGACATAGCACGTGGGAGGATCACGCTATTCCAACGAGTTCCCCTCCCTCCGAACAGGCGCCCCAAACGACCAGAGGAGGCACCACTTCAGCGACCAGGATATTGCATGTTTTGGTGAGGGGTTCCTATATGAAGGAAACCCCCAGGGGGCACTGAGAGAACATGCAAACTCCACACAGAAAGGCCCTTTTGACGACCCCACCCGGGCGAACCCAGGACCTTCTAGATGTTCTTCTACCTTCTACCTTACCGTGCCCCCTGTAACTTTTAAGTCTGACCGTTTATGAATTCCTCTCTGTTCCCAGTATACTAATGGAAGCATCTTGGTGGTGGTCGAAGGTACCTACAGTACTGTATGTATTGCTCCTATGTTCCTCCCCGTTGGTGTAGGCCTTTTCATGTCAATTTATGTGGAAACTAGACACCTCTATAATGAGCGGACTGGTAGAACAGGGCTATTTGAAAATGCACCACAGATTCCCATCTGCTGAATGAGCAACTTCCTCCCCGGAAACCCAACGGTCTTAATTGGGAAACGCAGAGATTCCACAACACGTCGAGTTCATTCTGCACAGTGAAGTTGTTAAGTGAATCAGATCTCACTGCTATCCTCTCCTCTGCTGTGCTGGCAAAACGCACTCGAGTGCACTGCATAAATGTGCGCCATGAATAGCAAAACCAAAGGGGGGAGAGAGAGACCATCAGCATAAATTCAGTTTACTTCCAATCACCTCGGAAAAACACGGTGATTTTATCGAGGTGTGTGTGTGTGTGTGTGTGTGTGTGTGTGTGTGTGTGTGGGAGCGTGGCGTGTGGGAGCGTGGGGGGGCTGACTTGGGAAATTGGTGCACCCCTTGAGGTTATTTGAGGAGAAGACACCATGACATGACACTTTTTCGCTTCTTACTGATTGGCGCCGGAACATTAGTTGTGTCTGGTCTGTGCAGATACTTCCTCTGAATAGAGAGGCAAAAGTGAACGTCACTTCCTGCTTCAGCACTGCGCCACAGATTTTCATCCGCCATTTATTTTCCCATAGACATTTCGTAAAATGCTTATAAAAATAGTTTTACTTGTTCAAACCAAACGGCTCAGATATATTTAGAAACAGGAGAGACCGTAGAACATTTCACTCGGACCGAAACGTAAAAAAACGAAACCATAGAAAAAGTATTTTCTTTAAACCCGCATTTTCCCCCCGTTTTGGTCCGAGTGAAATATTATGCAATCTCTTTATTCTCTCTCTATTATGCAAACAAGTAAAACTATTTTTTATACGCATTTTACAAAATGTCTATGGGAAAATAAATGGCGGATGAAAATGTCTGGTACAGTGCTGAAGCAGGAAGTGACGTTCCACTTTGGCTCTCCAGTCAGCGGAAAAAGAGCACTTTCTTCTTCTTCTCTCCTTTAATGATGCACCTTCACAGCTGCTCTCGCCCAGCGGGACGCCCGGGAACGGGAAGACTCCGGTGAAAATACTAACTTTGATGGACTTTTAACGCACACGTGCACAGCGACACCGGCGTAGTTCTCTAACGTATCTGCAGATCTTTAATCTTGCACCTGGTGCAAATGTAGTGTGCACCTCTGTATCGCGTGAGGGACAACAGTGAATTATTGAGCGTATTTTGCACAGAAGCTATGAAATATACATGGCTATTTACGAGTTTGTGTGGCTGACAGGGCAACACGTATGAATTATACAGATGCGGGAAGTGGGAAATTTTGCAACGAATACATTTGGAGAAAGTTCTCCAAGGGTAAGAAGTAGCTGGACAGAGTTAGAGCTTGTATCTATGAGTTCAGGGAAGAAAACCTGAAAACCAATAGCCTTTTTCACTTCCCACCCAACTCACCCATGTTGTGTCTAAAATGCAGGAAGTAACACAGGTGAAAGTGAAACAGTAACGAGGACCCCGGCACTGGATCACCAAATGGATTGGAAGTCGGAAACCATCATTAATGTTCCGCTTGCACCTGTGTTACTTCCTGCCTTTTAGCAGTGTTGGGCAAGTTACTGAAAATTGGTAATTAGTTACAGTTACTTCTCTCAAAAAGTAATTTAATTACTTTAAAGTTACTAGTTACTTCCAAGTAATTAGTTACTAGGGAAAGTAACTTAGCGTTACTTTTAAAAGTCCGCTTCGATTGTTTGCACACATTATGTTAGTGTTGCTGTGCCACAGTGTGGCATTGAACATTCACTTATTGGGGAGGATTATCAAGGTCATTAGCCTCTGGGTCTTATAGCCTACTCAAGGTCATTAGCCTCTGGGTCTTATAGCCTACTCAAGGTCATTAGCCTCTGGGGCTTATAGCCTACTCAAGGTCATTAGCCTCTGGGTCTCTGGCTGCAGCTGCAGCTCTCTCCCCGGACGAGGTCTGAGGATCAGAAACCGGATAATCCTGAAGTGAAGGATTCAGGAAGTTGTCCGTTATTTTCATGTCCTAAAGTAACTAGTAACTAGCCCAGTTACTATTGTAGTAACTGTAACTGAGTTACTAAATTTGAAAAGTAATTAGTTAGATTACTAGTCACTGCAAGAAGTAGTGAAGTTACAGTAACTAGTTACTTAACTAGTTACTCCCAACACTGCCTTTTAGACACAAAATGGGTGAATCGTGTGGTTAGTGAAAAAGGCTAATGTTGGCAATCATCAGGACGGTAAAAGCAAAAAAAAAAGTTGTGACCACCCATCATGTGGTATTGCTCTTTTCATAGCTGATAAATTAACAACCATGAACACACTGAAACTTACTGATAATAACCGAGCTATCTCAGCTGTTGTCCACCACGGGGGAAACTCATGCAGGGATTTGAGAGCAGACGTCGTCGGCGTCGCTGCACCCTCCTGCGTCTGTCTGTGTCACTTTGAGACGCATTATAGAGGAGCGAGCGTTAAATAAAACCCACATGGGGACACGTTAAATAAAACCCACATGGGGACACGCCGGAATAAACACAGTGCTCCGCTGACACCTCATGAGCCTTTCACACGCCGCCGAGGTAGGGGATGTATTTTCAGCCTAATCTATTTTTAATCCGACAACAACAACGCGCCTTAAGACTCGTCACCCGCCTTCCACAGCTGTCCTTTCAATAAGGCTAATGTCACCGACGTCAACAAATGCTGCGCCGCGGCACGCCACGCCGCTTCCCTCTGGAGTGGATGACGGCTCGGGGTGTGCCGGCCGACGCGCGGCGCCTATTCCGTGAAAAATTTTGGGAGGCAAGTTACTCCTTGGCGCGCATATATATGAAAGATTAGCCAAAGCTGTATGTATCTGGGCAATATGCTAGAAAAGGGGGTATTATATTTCCACTTTTGACGAGGGCTATCCCCTGGAAAGATGAGCCGCTAAAAGCTAATGAGGGCCTTTGAATCACGCTGGAGATTATATGTAATTAAGTTGAGCTTTGACAGGATGTGTAGGAGGAGCATTTTCAAACTGAGGAGAATTAGTGGGTTTATTAGTGTGGCTGTTGACATCTTACAAAGCACATAACTATATCGGTGTAATAGCCTGTGTTATTATGCCACCTGTTGCGTTGGAACCATGTCTGGAGAATCTGCTTTTCAGGCAGAGAAAAGGTAAATTACTTAATGAGTGTCTTGTAATGTACAATATCGTTGTTCAATTATAGCTCTGTGTGATTCCAATTAGGTTTGGTGTAATGCTCCCCTAGCTCGCACCAACTATCTATCAGATGAGATGAACGTGTACGTCAAGACATTAAACCTCTCACACAACAAGGGCCCTTTACAGCAACCTCCTCCTGGACCATAAATCTAGGCCTTCACTCCATGTTCATATCCACGATGCTCTCATCACTTTCCTCATCGCTTTCAACCACATTTCCCCCCTCGAGGAGATGATATTTACATAATCAGATATTGTTCCGGTTGTAATTTCTCCTTTTGAAGATTAAAAATGGTGTTGTTTCCACCCCCCCCTCTTTTGCTCCTTTGAGAGCATCATCGCTCACGGGGGAGACCTATACCTGCCATGACAAATTAAGAGGTACAGCAGGTCCAGTCCCCTTTTAGACTTTAGCTCAAAGTCACAACGATTTTAGGAGTGTCAAAAGTAGGACAAACTGGTATCTAACAGCAGTCAATTTCATTTTTTTACAACACAAAAAAACTGAAACAGAGGAAAAAGGACAGAAGTCTCCCTGAATACATGTTACTTCTGGCAGCCGAGGCACTATTAAAGACCGTCGGCTAAGCCAGTGGTTCTCACATTTCTTCACATGAAGGACACCGAAACTGACAAAGATTAGAACACGGACCCCCATTTGATAGGATGTCCCACGGTCCCCCATATGATAATAAGATTGATGCTTTTAGATGTTTTATTACACAAAGTGTATAAAACCCATGACCAAAATAGTCATTGTGTTACTTATGAATGGAATTATAGCAAAAATAAATTACCCTCCTTTTGACTGGGGACCCCCTGGAACCCCCTCAAGGACCCCTGAGGGACCCCGGACCCCCATTTGAAAACCACTGGGCTAAGCAGTGGCAGGTCTGCCACCCCCGTTGAGAAGCAAGCGCCCCTCCTTACCGCCAGACTGCTTCTGAATTATTTAGCGCACACGCTGATGGTTATGGCTGGATTTTTACAACACCACAGAGCAGAGTGCTCCATGCTTACTCAACATCACGGAGCAGAGTGCTCCATGCTTACTCAGGCACAAAGCACCACACGTAACAAAGAGACGTACAAAGTGAGGTGGTGACAGAGGGAGGCGAGCAAATAGCCCCGCCTCAGTACAGTAGGCGGCTTTTAAGGAGCGCTCACCTCGCACTTGAGGTGCCACGTGATTGGCTACTGTACCTTACTGTATTTGGCCTGCTTTAAAGTAAGTGCGACAGTGTGACATGCGTGGCCCGCGCACACAGGTTCTGTCCTGCGTGACAGAGAACAAACAGAACGTTACCTCGTCTTATCTGTTGATTCGCCATCCAATACGTCCAATATACGGCGATATTTTATAGATTTATTTTTTGTTATATAGGCAGCATTTTACGTACATTTGATCCTTTTTCTTCAGTTATATATACTAACCATACCGGTCCCTGTGTGACTGGTCATTTAAGTCTCTAGTCTCTCCCCCAGAGGGTTTTCATATAGTCCTCGTCAGTGGCCGATTACAACTCAGCCCACCTGTGTGCTGCTCCACTCTGGAGTTCTCCATGGTGCTGAACCTACGTTGAGGCATTTTGGCCACTACTAATTAGCCATTTGTGCCCATTTAGTCAGCCCTAATTACCTTATTCAAAAATCCCACTCTGTTAGGTCACACGCAGGGGGCGCTCTTTACACTTCCTGTAGGTGTGGCTTAGGTCACACGCAGGGGCACTCTTTACACTTCCTGTAGGTGTGGCTTAGGTCACACGCAGGGGCGCTCTTTACACTTCCTGTAGGTGTGGCTTAGGTCACGCGCAGGGGGCGCTCTTTACACTTCCTGTAGGTGTGGCTTAGGTCACACGCAGGGGGCGCTCTTTACACTTCCTGTAGGTGTGGCTTAGGTCACGCGCAGGGGGCGCTCTTTACACTTCCTGTAGGTGTGGCTTAGGTCACGCGCAGGGGGCGCTCTTTACACTTCCTGTAGGTGTGGCCAAACACAATTCTGCTCACTCACTCAGACACTTCACATTCTTATTATATTATAGGATTTTATATATATATATATATATATATATATAATTATTATATACAAATAATATATATTATATAGTGTCGCATATATAATATGTGTGTGTGTGTGTGTGTGTGTGTGTGTGTGTGTGTGTGTGTGTGTGTGTGTGTGTGTGCGCGCGTGCGCGTGCGTGCGTGTGTGTGTATAGCAATATTGGACGTGCATTTATTTCAAGAGAGAAAAAAAGAAGAGAGAGTGGAAGATAGAAAGCGCTGCTCTCTATTTCAGCGACCACATCAAGACTGAGAAGAGGAGACAAGCCGTGTACCTGCGAAAGCCACCTGTCAGTGCCAGTACGGCGTCCGGCGTGATGGCACGGACAGCTTCGTCAATAACGCTCCCCAGGGCCCGGGCCTCAGCTTTACTGACAGCCCTGGAGATGTCTCCATAATGCAGAAAACCTGTGGGGGAAGAAGGAGAGGGGGGCAGACCACGTGGCTATTAGTCTCTCGCAGCCCAGCCATCAATCACAGCCATTTTGCTCAGGGGGAAGCGGAGAGTCAGGGTGAATTAAAGCAAAGGTAAAATGTGATATGGAAGCACACAGTCCTGCGGCGTGCGGCCTGATATTCAGCGCCGTCTGCCGGATGTCGGAAAAGACGCGGCGGCGGCTTAGCAGCGCCGCGCACGGGATTGAGCTAAATGTTGATTGATGCACGTCCTGGATCCTGCAGAACGTGTGCGGCTCACTTTGTAGTCGAATTGTCATTTCCTCTCATTGCGTTGACAAGCATTAATATGATCTAAAAGAAAATACGCCTATTTTTTCCTCATTCTGCTTTTCCTTAGTTGCATAATAATGTACGACTAGCTCGCTGCCAGTTAAATACAAAATCTTTATTGATAGCTGTGTCTTTGCGACAATGAAACAAATTCAGAAGAAAAAAATGGGTAACTCAAGTTTCCGCTGTTTTAAACTTTACGTGACTAGATTCAAGATTCAAGATTCAAGATTTTTATTGTCACTCCGTGGTACAAGTATCACGTGTGAAATTCTTGTGCTGTAGACTCCGATTATAACATAGTACAAATATAACAGGGCATATGACTACAGAACATAGCGGCGACTCCTATACATTCTCCACGTCAAAGCCATGCCTTCACTCACTGCCAGGTATTAAAAACATATTTCTGGTTTCGTCCCTATGCGAGAGGAAGATAGATGTTATTCCCCCTGCACAGAGTGGACACTGCGCCGCTGTTTGGCAATGATGGATTATGACTGGGCTGATGAAGACGTCTGTCAGCCACCGTAATGCATTATGGGATAGACTTTCACACTGAATGGGATCCTGTGAGCGGCGCGATATAACGCTGTGAATGACTATCTCCAGCTACGCTACGCTACGCTATGCATCAAGCAACAGCCCATTCAGCTCTGTACTATAGGTGCAGAAGAATGATTCAGACCAATACAAAGTCAACATCGGTATTCTTCCTTGAAGCCGTTCACCCAGTTCCACTCTAAATACACTCTCTTCTGGCACTGACAGATAGGGGGGTTAATGCTATCTCCACGTCCGGATGCTCCTATACTGCTGCATTTTCTCATCCATTATTTTCAGAATTGAGCTCAGAGAGAATCATCTCCACATAGGACTGAACCATTCTATACCACATTCAGGGACTAACTGCCTTGGCAAGCTTTAGCAAAAACTCTCAATCTGTAATTAAACAAAATATAATTATGACAAAAGACAACTAGCGAAAAAGACAAACTCCCTGCAGGAATACGAACAGGCGTGCCATGCGCCAATAATGCGCTAAACAAATCATAACTGTCCAATAGGAAAGTGGCGGACCGCTCACTATGGTCTCTGCTTTCAGCCTGGTCTCTGCCCGACGGCTGATAGATGAGAGCTTGTGTGCCAGCTTTGCCCTTCACAGCTATTCATTGATTTTTATTACAAGCCCCCCCCCCCTGCTGCCTTTACAGCTAGCCTAGCGCCTGGGCTAAAAGAGCACAAAACGTCCCCCGATGACGGGCTCCCGCAGGGGAGGAATGTAACTATTAGGCCTTTGAGTCTCTCTCTCTCTCTCTCGGAAGGCAAACTCTTGTGGTATTATTTTTGGGAGCAGGTGTTGATGTGTACCAGCTCGCTGCATCCGGTTCAGCTGGATGCCGGGCTGTGCCAGGACGTCGGTGAAGGAGCGGAGCCCTCTGCGGTGCCACGTGCCGGCCGTCTTCGGCCCGATCCCGAACACGCTCGTGAACAGCTGGCAGGGAGGGAAGGTCGGAGATACGGGGACGGAATCATCAAGAGGACATGCTATGAAACGAGAGCTCTTTCTGAAGCATTCAAAGTTATCAACGTCCTTAAAGATAAAGTTATCAACGTACTTAAAGATAGCAAAATGCACATCGATGTCACAAATGCAACAGCACAGATCATTTCAAAACAGCCCAACAAATTGATGATTTCATCCACTGACCTTCAGCGTTTGATACCTTTCATCGGAGAGTGTTTTCTCCACTTCAAATGAGCGGCCGTACTGAAGGATCTCCTGCAGAAGATGAAAGCAGATGAGATCGTGAACGAAGACATCATCAGCGTCGACATCATCGATCGCTTTCTGTTCCTGTATCGGCAATTAACAAAATAAGCCCAGAAGTTGCGGCTTATTTTGAAAATAGATTCCTCTGAAATGTATGTAGCGCTCCTCATACACTCGGCTCCATTTCTTCTCCAGAAAATAACATCTTTGTTGTTGTTGTGAAACCTGGGATTAATACGGGTTTTATGGCCTTCGTATAACACTCACGGTAATGTTTCCCCCCAGCCTCTATTGTTGATTCCAAAACCACTTTATTCCACATTTAATTGCCTGCCGCTCTCAGCAGAGCGCCGCTAATTTGCTGCTCACATTCTTCATCATGTAAAAAGCGTAAAAATCGGGGCAGCAAGACCAAAAACAACATCACAGTTATCTGGTTAGCATCAGCCGCCTTGCAAGGCAACACTCACAGTGGAAGTGGCTATTGTTAGCGTCGAGTATGAGTTGTGCCTGGGCAGGATTGTATGTATGAAGGGCTAGTTTGATCAAATAAGCTGCATTTTTCCAGCGTTGTGCGTGAAGCGATGCCGTCCGGTATCGACGAGCGTATGAATTTAGGCCGAAGACTGATCGTACAGCGCTGTTTAAAGCTGAGCCTTCAGTGCTGTTTAAAGCTGAGTCTTCAGTGCTGTTTAAAGCTGAGTCTTCAGTGCTGTTTAAAGCTGAGCCTTCAGTGCTGTTTAAAGCTGAGTCTTCAGTGCTGTTTAAAGCTGAGTCTTCAGTGCTGTTTAAAGCTGAGTCTTCAGTGCTGTTTAAAGCGGAGTCTTCAGTGCTGTTTAAAGCTGAGCCTTCAGTGCTGTTTAAAGCTGAGTCTTCAGTGCTGTTTAAAGCTGAGTCTTCAGTGCTGTTTAAAGATGAGTCTTCAGTGCTGTTTAAAGCTGAGTCTTCAGTGCTGTTTAAAGATGAGTCTTCAGTGCTGTTTAAAGCTGAGCCTTCAGTGCTGTTTAAAGCTGAGTCTTCAGTGCTGTTTAAAGCTGAGTCTTCAGTGCTGTTTAAAGCTGAGTCTTCAGTGCTGTTTAAAGCTGAGTCTTCAGTGCTGTTTAAAGCGGAGTCTTCAGTGATGTTTAAAGCTGAGCCTTCAGTGCTGTTTAAAGCTGAGTCTTCAGTGCTGTTTAAAGCTGAGTCTTCAGTGCTGTTTAAAGCTGAGCCTTCAGTGCTGCTTAAAGCTGAGTCTTCAGTGCTGTTTAAAGCTGAGCCTTCAGTGCTGTTTAAAGCTGAGCCTTCAGTGCTGTTTAAAGATGAGTCTTCAGTGCTGTTTAAAGCTGAGTCTTCAGTGCTGTTTAAAGCTGAGTCTTCAGTGCTGTTTAAAGCTGAGTCTTCAGTGCTGTTTAAAGCTGAGCCTTCAGTGCTGTTTAAAGCTGAGCCTTCAGTGCTGTTTAAAGCTGAGTCTTCAGCGCTGTTTAAAGCTGAGTCTTCAGTGCTGTTTAAAGCTGAGTCTTCAGTGCTGTTTAAAGCTGAGCCTTCAGTGCTGTTTAAAGCTGAGTCTTCAGTGCTGTTTAAAGCTGAGCCTTCAGTGCTGTTTAAAGCTGAGTCTTCAGTGCTGTTTAAAGCTGAGTCTTCAGTGCTGTTTAAAGCTGAGCCTTCAGTGCTGTTTAAAGCTGAGTCTATAGTGCTGTTTAAAGCTGAGTCTTCAGTGCTGTTTAAAGATGAGTCTTCAGTGCTGTTTAAAGCTGAGTCTTCAGTGCTGTTTAAAGCTGAGTCTTCAGTGCTGTTTAAAGCTGAGTCTTCAGTGCTGTTTAAAGCTGAGTCTTCAGTGCTGTTTAAAGCTGAGTCTTCAGTGCTGTTTAAAGCTGAGCCTTCAGTGCCCAATGATGCATCTACCCGTCCACCTCTGCTCTTCAACCCTCCAGCCAGAGACGTGTATATAGCAGAGTCGCAACATCTCCGTTCACTCCAATGGACCAGTTTTTTACTTTTAAGAGGTCCAGGAAGTAAGGTTCTGGATTAAGCAGCGCTGTCGAGTTGCAGCAAAATGGTCAGTTTGTGATGTACTTTGAAAGGGTCCGACGTTTAAAGAATCAAATTGTATATTATCAGCTTTATTTTAGCATTCAAACGTAGCGTGAGCCTCCTTCCTGGCGGCTACTCATTGGCTACTGAGTCACGCATTTTGGTCCTCCGCTGACGCCACTCTCTTACTAGATTGCTCTGCCTCCAGCTAAGGCCAGGCCAACCTCACACTGAAGGAGAATGCTCCAACACACTCCTACAAACTCTACACACACACACACACACACACACACACACACACACACACACACACACACACACACACACACACACACACACACACACACACACACACACACACACACACACAGCTTTATACTGTACCCCCCCCCCTCTTTGGATGCTCACACAGCAGCTTCTGATTCAGTGGCTGCTGACAGAGTGTCACCCGGATGTCTCGAGCGTGTCAAGAGTTTTCTTTTGACTCTGCTTTCACGTTGTTTTTGACGCCGTGCCCTTGTCTCGTGCTGAGCAGTGTGGGCTCGCTCGGGCTTTGACACAGGAAGCGAAAGCGGAAGTGATACTGAAAAGTGTAGTTCCTCGAATGGCCACTTGAGGCTGGCACCAAAAGGGAGTTGTTCCCCATTCACCCCCATGTTAGAATGCCCGTCTTTACAACAGGATTAAGCGTGGTTTACGTACATGCCTGGTTCAAAACACGGTTTTGGTCTATATAGTTAATTTCACCTTTCACAACAAGTGTTTTTATATAACTCAGCCGTTTAGAGTAAAATAGACGATGGAAAATACTATGTTTTGGGCGTGATTGACAGGTCGTCTGTCCAGTGCTCGCGCACAGCTCGCCGATCACGGACCAATAGCAGGCGGAGCTGCGGCTCGCTGCGCAAGAACCCCAAGATGGCGACGGCCACACTAGGCTTCAAAATCAATGGGTGACTTTGTTCATATTTTGAGATGATTGATGGTTTTGAGCTGCGATCTGTACAAAGATACAACCCACTGAAGAAAAGAAAAAAGCTCGCTCACTGTGGGTCGATGTCTGAATCTTGTCAAATAAAAGATCAAAAAAGAGGGAAGAGGTCGTCATTCTCAAGCTCGTCAGTCTCATGTGGACATTTCTTTTGTATTTGTTTAATGAATCTGTCTCGCTTCTTGACAGATTTGACACATTCTGAAGCTCACTCTGAGACCTGAGAAGCGTGTGTGTTTAGGTTTAGCGTGTCAGCTGGAGTGGGGCGCGTAGTGCACCTTGTTCTCCTGCGGGGGCTCCGTGTTCTCTCCGAGTAAACACTTCCTGACACTTTCCCTGACAAGCTGCCTGGGGACACCTGCAGGTGAGGGGATGATTACAAAGTGACCCGATGCAGCATTTGTTCAAGCAGAGGTAAGTTTGTGTGACGCCTGTCAGTGTGTGTGTGTGTGTGTGCGTGTGTGTGTGTGTGTGTGTGTGTGTGTGTGTGTGTGTGTGTGTGTGTGTGCGTGTGTGTGTGTGTGTGTGTGTGTGTGCGCGTGTGCGTGTACGTGTGTGTGTGTGTGTGTGGAATTTCAATACTCCTGTGATAGCTGTGCGAAAGATTGAATTCAATATGGAATTTTGTAAACCTACTTTCACCAAATGTTTTTTCTGACAGATGAAATTCCATTTCAGTGTCACCTCCAGAGGGCGCGTTCAAACAGATTGGAATAAAAGCAGGACTGGAAGACAGAGCTGGTTCTGAACTGAGTCCCATTCCACCTAAACTGGTGCCAGGAGCCAGATATGAAACTATTTCACTTACAGAGCCAATTAAAACCCAATTGGCACCAAACTGCATTAACCCATTACACCTCCAAAGGATAATAAGCCTTGTTCTGAAGCAAGAAAAGAAGCAAGTGACAAAGCAGTATTACTATTGTATAGAGAGGCAAAGTGAAACGTCACTTCCTGCTTCAGCACTGTACCAGAGATGTTCTTCCGCAATTTATTGCTTATAAAAATAGTTTTACTGCATCAAACCAAACGGTTCAGCTATATTTAGAATCGGGTGAGACCATAGAACATTTCACTCAGACCAAAACTTTAAAAAAAAACATTGAAAAAACATTTTCTTTAAACCCGCATTTTTTTTACGTTTTGGTCCCAGTGGAAATGTTATGCGATCTCTCGTGTTTCTAAATATATCTGTACCGTTTGGTTTGAACAAGTAAAACTCTTTTTATAAGCATTAAAGGAACACTCCGCCCATTTTCAACCAGCTTTGTATCATTAGAACATCAGTAGTATATCAGAAAACTGTAAACGGTTTTGAAGTCTGTCATTTAATTTGACAGTTATTGAGTGTTAAAGTGTGGACCAGTGACATCACTGGTCCACACTAACTCAAATTAATAACTCATTAACTCAAATCAACTCTCAATAACTGTCAAACTAGATGAATGATTGGATGGATGATTTGAGTTAATGAGTTATTAATTTGAGTTAGTGTGGACCAGTGATGTCACTGGTCCACACTTTAACACTCAATAACTGTCAAATTAAATGACAGACTTCAAAACCGTTTACAGTTTTCTGATATACTACTGATGTTCTAATGATACAAAGCTGGTTGAAAATGGGCGGAGTGTTCCTTTAAACAACATATGGGAAAATAAATGGTGGATAAAAATCTCTGGTACAGTGCTGAAGCAGGAAGTGAAGCTGAAGCAGTGTTGCATCTCTGCTCTAATTGGCTAGCCTAGTGAAAATGGAACTTTATTGTTTGTGTCAATTACAGCCTGCTTAAAAGGGAGAGATGAGATTTGCATAGGAGGAGATAAAAACGATCAATCTCGTTGCAGTTCCTACTAGTCAGCAAAAGAGGTCAGTAAAGATAATAGATTATTTAATGAACCTTGAAAACCCGTGACAGCGCTACCCTGAACACACGATAACGACAGAAAAGATGGAGCCAGACTCCGGGCCTTTTACCTCCATGACTGCCTTGGTGCGTTCCCCCAGGCAGGGAAGGTCCCGAGTGGCCCCCACACACCGCACCGCCCACGGCAGACTCTTCAGGACGGAGGCGGCTCGTCTGAAGGCCAGGCATGGACCGTCCATCTCGTTGAACTCGTAGCTCTCAGCCAGCACTTCAAAGGCGTCCTAGAGGGAGAGGGAGATGGTAGTGAGGGTGCGAAGAGCAGAGGAACACAGGAACGAAGCTAAGAGAATAATGCAGGAGGGGAGCCGGGACTTGTGCCTGTAAGGTTGCTAGCCTGGATGAAGCCAGCCTTCAACGTGACATCACAGACTAGTATGTCTGTAGTGTAAGTTTCTTTGTGACTGATAGTACATGGAGGTCAGGTGGAGGCTGGCTTTACCCAGGCTATATAAGGTTGCAGGATGGGGGACGTGAGCAGAGTCTGTTTGCTTGCAAACAGGCGCATTTCTAGGGAGTGGCCAGGGGTGGCACTGGCCTGGCCAGCACCGGGAAGAAGGAGAGAGAAACAGGAGACAAAGAAGGAGAGGAAGCCAAAGATGTGTCAGGTGTGCACTCACATGTAAAAGACACACTGACCCATGGAGGCAGCAGCAAGGCACCACCCCCGAGGCAGCAGCAAGGCACCACCCCCCCTCCTCCCCCCACGCTCTGTCCCTGTTGTAGTACAGTACAGGACCCCGGCGCATGGCGCTTCCCTTCCAGCTGACCGGACAGAGACACTGGCGCCTTCGCGAACACCAGAGAAGAACCTTTTCCACTTGTTCACAACAGCTCCCAGCAGGGTTCAGCGGTGGACACAAAAGCAGCACGGCACAGTTGAAATGACAACGGTCAGGCGTTTCCCACTGTTTCCCACTTTCACTTTTACTGTCAAACTAGATGAATGATGAATAGTTTGACAGTTATTGAGAGTTGATTTGAGTTAATGAGCTATTAATTTGAGTTAGTGTGGACCAGTGATGTCACTGGTCCACACTTTAACACTCAATAACTGTCAAATTAAATGACAGACTTCAAAACCGTTTACAGTTTTCTGATATACTACTGATGTTCTAATGATACAAAGTTGGTTGAAAATGGGCAG
Source organism: Poromitra crassiceps (assembly GCF_964638095.1). Taxonomy (NCBI): domain Eukaryota; kingdom Metazoa; phylum Chordata; class Actinopteri; order Beryciformes; family Melamphaidae; genus Poromitra; species Poromitra crassiceps. The sequence continues at coordinate 23,153,928 of NC_139647.1, forward strand.
AGTGTTCCTTTAAGAACAGAAAATATTAGCTACTTTAAGACTTTTACTCAAGTAATATTTGAATGGGTTACTTTGACTTTTACCCAAGTCATTTTCTGGTAAAGTATCTAGCCTATACTTTTACTCAAGTATGGATTTTGAGTACTTTATACACCACATGGCTGTAGCAGTGAGTTTGAAAATGTTTTGCATTTCTCTCCTATTTTTTACAAGTTCTACGAGTCATTTTGAGAACATTTGAGCAATAGTTTTCCACGCACTTCCATAAAGTGCAGCGACAAATACCTTTTTCTGAACAAAAACAAGTTCCATCTCGCACTTTCTAGCGACGGTACTGGCACGCAGACGGAGCATTTGGCACTGCGCTCGGCTGGACCGCTTCAGGGTTTGTGCTGCTGAACTGAGCTGCTGTTGCAGAACCGGAAAACAACAACGACATGTTGCCAAAGGACAGTTGATTTTACCATTATCCATTCATTAGCTAAACCAGTAATAGTTTTATGGATGGCGAGACATTTAAAATTAGATTGGCATTGTGTAAATGATTCTGGCTGTGGAAGGCGCTGCATCTCACTTGGACGAAGCACTTGGGTGCAGTGAGAAAAGAGTGGGCGGTGCCTGGCTGTACTGTAACAGAGTGGGCGGTGCCTGGCTGTACTGTAACAGAGTGGGCGGTGCCTGGCTGTACTGTAACAGAGTGGGCGGTGCCTGGCTGTACTGTAACAGGAAGAAGACTTTTTCTGAAAAGTGGAAGTGTTTTTGGCTTGAGGCACACAGATCATCAGCCCGAGTTAAAAAAAAGGCTAAAAAAGTCTGTGAAATCAGGTGTCAGGTACGGTTCTTTATATAGCTCGAGAACAAACGAGAATGGCATCAACACAGGTTCAAGGCTATGAAACTGCTATCACATCATTTTTAGTTTGATTTAGAAATACTTTCAGGTAGGCCAAAGCATCGATATCTCCTCTTGTGAATTCTCCATCCGTACTGCTCACTATTGAACAGCATGTTAGGAAGGTGCGCATTTCCATATTATGCTAATGCTAACATGCTGCTAGATCGGCCTGTCTGTGATGCAGGAGACAGCTGAGTGAAAAACGAACATATAAATGCTGGAAATATATATCAATGAAATTCCACATTGAGAATCAAACGTTCAACCCTTCTGCCAGCGCGCGGTATATAATATGCCTGAAGGTGATACGCTGACAGCCGACCGCAGGGAGTAAAGAGTGGAGGAATTGTAAAGCCGGGACCTCTGGACGCTGCACAGATTGACCAGCAGCCTTGGTCCATATTGACGCTGCGTTCGCTCCTCTCTCTGGCCGAGCCCTGCGGCCTGCTGGGGTCAGCGCAGCATCCCGCGGTCCTCTCTGCAGACACGCTGCCTCGGGGTCAGTGAGCAGCGGGCCTTGAGTCCAGTTCGCCCAGGAGAAGCGCTGACCCGTTCACCGCGGTACATGGACAGGGATGATGATCCAGTTACATCAAAGCACGCATGCACTCATGCACACATGCACACACACACACACACACACACACACACAGACACACATATACACACATTCTCTCTCTCTCACACACACACACACACACACACACACACACACACACACACATATACACACATTCTCTCTCTCTCACACACACACACACACACACCATTTGGCCGGGCTTCCCTCACAGCATGCAGTAACTAGGAGAAGCAGGCTGTTGATTGGAGAGGTGAGAGGTGGAGTTTGTGTCGAGCAGTAAAGTGTGCAGTGTGCGCGTAGTCTGGATGAGCTACCAGGTGTAGGCTTCCCATCATGCACCTCTCTAATACTGATTTACTACGGATCTCCTCCTCTGCTCTCTGCTTACTTGCCATTGCGTTCTCTCTCTGCTTGTAGCCGTCAGAGGCAGACGACCTGGAGGACTTTGGCCACCAGCTGAGTTGTGAGTTAACCATGTGTGAGTAGGGCAAAATGGCCGAAAATAAATGGCGGAAAATCCCATGGTTCCTATGCCTAACGCGGAAGAGGGCATAACGTTGAACTTGGCACTCTATATGGTGCTTTACAATAGACACTGCTCATTGTCTTTTTTTATGAATATATAGAAGACCACAAAATCCATGTGGGATGACATGTAAAAGTGTGAACACTTATTTCCAACACGGTCCCTCTGGTCTTTATTAGATTACAATCACCTGTTATTGTCCTACCAAGATGGCCATGTGATGATGTAACTTCACACTATGAATAGCTACCTTGGTAAAGCCACCACTTAACATTTCTATTTTGACCAGAGTTCCTGCTTCATCATTTAACTTTGCCAGTTAGCTAACCTGTGCTGGAAAAAAAAAAGCTGGTTCTTTGGTTCCACCGATTGAGCTCGAACTCAAGTCAGATGATTTGTGCCTCCAGCAGCTCTGCAGCTGAGATACGCTTGTATAACCGAAGCTCCACTCTGCTGCAGGCGGCCTCAGACCAGCCGGCGTTCAGGGATGAACGTCTTACTGAGAAGCCGAGAAGTAGTCTTGCCTACACTGCAAAAATATCAATCCAAACAAGTCAATGTCTAGTATTGAGTCTTATTTTTCCTAAAATAGCCTATAAGCACAAGATGTGATGAAATAATTTCACTTGCTTCCGATGTAAATTAATTCGTTTCCAGAATCTTCTTGGATCATGTTATTTTTTGGATATAGGCTACAGTGGAGTGATCTGCCGTATTTACCCTATTGGCAGAATTCTTCACTAGGTTTAAAGGGACAGCTCACCCTAAAATCCAAAATGCATATTTTCCCTCTCACCTGTAGTGCTATTTATCTATCTATGTAGTTTTGCGATAGTTGCCTGAGTTTTGGAGATATCGGCCGCAGAGATGTCTGCCTTCTCTCCAATACAATGGAACTGGATGGCACTCGGCTTGTGGTGCTCGAAGCACAAAAAAATACATTTGAAAAAAACTCAACAGCATTGTCTCTTTCCAGAAATCATGACCCGGTTACTCAAGATAATGCACAGACTTTGTTGTGAGCAGTTTCATGTAGGAACTATTTTATTTTGCAGTCTCATGTAGGAACTAGCTAGCAGCTAGCGGGTGTAGTTCGGTCAAAAAAAAAATAGTTCCTCCATGAAACTGCTCATAACAAGGTCTGTGGATTCTCTTAGACATTGCTGTTGAGTTGATCAAATGTATTTCTTTGGCACTTTGAAAAAAAAAACTTCTCAACTAACCTAAACTAAACTTGTACCACTATTCCTTCAGAAGTTGTAGTTGTCATAGATTGTGTTGCATAGTCGATTGCTCTATTGCTGACAAAAATGTGTTATTGTAAGTCGCTTTGGATAAAAGCGTCTGCCAAATGACGTAATGTAAATGTAATGTAAATGTAAACTTTGAGCACCACAAGCCGAGTGCCATCCAGTTCCATTGTATTGGAGAGAAGGCAGAAACTCTGCGGCCAATATCTCCAAAACTCAGGCAACTAACGCAAAACGATATAGATGGATAAATAGCACTACAGCTGAGAGGGAATATATGTATTTTGGATTTTAGGGTGAGCTGTTCTTTTAAGAAAAAAATTAAGATACACACACACACACACACACACACACACACACACACACACACACACACACACAGCGGCCAGTCTGTCAACTGTCATGTTTGTCGTAGCAGCAGCATGGAGTCATCGCTAGCTGGGGGGAGGAAACCACGCTGGATGCATTTATCTAATTAATGAGAAGTTAAGGCTGGAGGGGGGTCTCGTGTGCGGGGGGACGATGATATAGCGCGGCCGATTTACCCCCCACCACCAGATATTACGGACATGCCTGCGAGTCATGTCCACACAGCAGCCCGCCTCGCTGCGTGGGCAAACAGGAACCAGGCAAGCAGGACAGAGAACCCGCTGAGAGTCCTTTTAGCGGGATTAGTGGCTAAAAGATGGATTTTACCGATCCCCCCGTGAACGAATGAGTAATGGCCATAAGGCTGGATCATGTCACTGAAACATATTTTTAAACTGTACAACTGGGGAAGACCTTGTTAGAAGTTATATCCTCTGCAAGTCGCTCAGAAGAAGGTTCAAAACCCGCTGATATTAATCCAAAATCTATAGGCCTGCATTAGGATATGGCAAGATTATAAGCAATTATAAGCGTTTATTTTAAGTGACTCCATATTTACAGAGGATAATAT
>NC_139647.1:23163118-23185618 GCF_964638095.1 Poromitra crassiceps
TAACAAACCTATCAAATTAAAAGTCAAGCACGTTACCGTGGAAACAATTAAGCTTAGCCCAAAATCACAAATCAGAATGAGGGGGTCCCCGGTATATTTTCTATCTTGTAAGGGGTCCTTGGCTGAAAAACATTTGAGAACCTCTGCTATAGAGAGCCAAAGTGGAACGTCACTTCCTGCTTCAGCACTGTACCAGAGATTTTCATCCGCCATTTATTTTCCCATGGACATTTCGTAAAATGCTTATACAAATAGTTTTACTTGTTCAAACCAAACGGTTCAGATATATTTAGAAACAGGAGAGATCGCATAACATTTCACTCGGACCAAAACGTAAAAAAAATGCGGGTTTAAAGAAAGAAAATTCTTCAATGTTGTTTTTTAAAGTTTTGGTCTGAGTGAAATGTTCTATATGATCTCTCCCGATTCTAAATATAGCTGAACCGTTTGGTTTGACCGAGTAAAACTCTTTTTATAAGCATTTTTTACGAAATGTCTATGGGAAAATAAATTGCGGAAGAAAATCTCTGGTACAGTGCTGAAGCAGGAAGTGACGGTTCACTTTGCCTCTCGATTGCTTATTTCTGAGACTTGTGAGATTTACAGAGAAGAGGGCAGAGCCGCAACAACTCCAAATTCCCGCTAACACTTTTGCAGCCAACCGGAGTATTTTATTCGAATTGTGTTTTGTCTTCCGAGATGAAATGATTTACCTGCGGTTCCCCACAGGACCTCCCATCTCGAGCAGCCATTCATTCTAATCAGTACATCCTCTTTGGTGTGCCTATGTGGGGGGGGGGGGGGGGGGGTAATGAGTTAATCATGGGGATAGTGAAATTGAGTTGGATTGCTAATTATGGAGGGTAATGCTGTGCAAAGAAGCAGGGGATGAGGAACAGAGCAGCAGCCCTCCCCAGGTGAGCAGTTTATGGTGTGTGTGTGTGTGTGTGTGTGTGTGTGTGTGTGTGTGTGCGTGTGTGTGAGTGTGTGTGTGTGTGTGCGTGCGTGCATGTGTGTGTGCGTGCGTGCATCAACTATGTACATTTGCCTCCATCAGTGGAGTCATTACAGTAGGAAGCAGCTGCCTCACACAGGCCCCTCGGTAAAGCTGTGCCTAATAGGTGTTACAGAAAGTCATCAGCAGGGGGCTCCACCCTCCCACACAGACGCACATCCAGCTCACGCCAGCTTCCACTTCTTATGGCACATTTCGACACTTCACATTTCACATTGGGTGCCAAAAACGTCGTCGAGGCACAAGGGAGTGCTGCTGGAATGTGTCGTTAAAAAAAAAAAAAGAAGCAGGAAGCAATGGATGAATTGCAGAGAGCGCCCCCATGTGGATGTTTGGAACCTACTCTCCCAACAACGCCCTCCAGTAACTCGCAGTGTCTTTCTAGCACGGTTCTTGGTTGCTCCTTTAGGGCCTAGAGGCAACATTTTCTACTTTGCACAAATGTTTTTGTGAAAGTAAAGTCTGGCTTTGTCTATTTTCTTCCCACCTGCACACTATTTCTTTCTTTGTTGGCTGTATTGGTCGGCTGCTTTATTGATTGACAGTGTGCAGACAATGCCTCCTTCCTATTTCCAGACTGGTACATCGTTGTGCACCTGCAGCTGTATCACCATCGTCTGACTGCAACATCATTCCTCTCTCTCTCTTTTCATTTTCAGAAGCCTAAGCCAGATCAGCCTCTTCCCCATTCTGCGCAGGCACCTGTGTGGGCACCCCTCCCCTCTACACCCCCTCCCTCCCTCCCTCCCTCCCTCCACCCACACTCGCCGCCCACCCCACCGGCCAGATGGCGGAGGGACAGATCCATCATTTTCGCTTGTGAGGAGCGTGGTCACGTCGGCCCGGCCCGGGCGTGCGTGCGTGGCGTGCGGCGCCTCGGGGCGTGTCCGTGTCGGGCGCCGTGCCAGGGGGCGCTCGTGGGCACCTTCAGCTGTCGTCGTCGCCACCTCCTTCGCCCACCTGCCTCATCAGCTCTGCAGATGCTGCTCATTGCAGGTTAATGTATCTTAGGAGAGTTGTGTCGAGCGACCGCCGGCCAGCCACCCAATTAGAGGAGAACAGATTAGGGTGGGGGGGGCGGGGCTTTCTCACATCGCAAAGTCGAGAGGGCGAGAAGAAGAAGGTGTCTGGTGTGGGCGGACGTGTGTGAAGGTGCAGTTGGAGAAGAAGTTGCGGTTAGCTAGCGGTTTCCTTACTGTCAGAATGCTGTTATTGTTCTCTGCGGTTGTCCGCCTCTGGCAGGCGTACTGAGAAACACTGGCCACAGGAGTGGGTGTAGCAGAGCCTTCTGCCAATGTGGGCAAGGTGTCCTGTATACAAAAATACATCAGAAACTTTTACACACACACACACACACTTTTTTACACAAACACACACACACACACACACACACACACACACACACACACATCCGCAGACATACGCACTCATATCATTTTAATTGCTGAACCCTTCTAAATAGCTGCCGGGATAAATGCGCGCGGCTCTGTTTTTGGCGACGCGTGGAGCCAGGAGTTCAAATTAAATTACATTAAAAAATGCAGCCAATTGCCTTCAAGAAGTTATTTTTACGACTGTGTGTCTCCGGGGCAACAGGATAATGACACTCGTCGCAACAGTCTGGCGGTACCCAAAATCCATTACGCCACCTAACCCGTGGCATTACAGATCTGCTCACCATCATCCAATTTGCCTCCCGTAAATTGTCTTTTCATTCTACGAAGAAAACGGCTCCCCGTTTGTAATATATGTGTCGGAAGGATTACCAGTGTAATATTAATATTCCCGCAGACAATTAAGACAGCACAAAAGGAACATTGTGTCCGTGAAATGACAGTTGAGGGTGTGATACAGAGAGAGGGAGGAAGAGGAGGAGGAGGAGGAGGAGGAGGAGGAGGAGGAGGAGGAGGAGGAGGAGGAGGAAGATGGGGAGATATTGTCGCCATGCTGCGTCGACTAAGACCAGCGTTGAGGACAGAATGGTGGGAGCTTCAGAAAGATAATGAAAACAGCGTGTACCTCTCACACTGCTGGGCTGAATCAATCGGTAAGGGATTCAAAAAAATGTTCATCATTTATTCCCTGCCAGGAGCCTTTCCTGCTCTCCAAAATAACATAAAAACACCAGAAAAAAAGTGAATAACTTTGAATATATTTCACGGTACAATTCTTCTGCCAATCAAAAGTGAAAAACTGCTTTTAGAATCTCCAAAAGTGCGCTCCTCTAAAATACAACAGGGGCTTCCCATCACTTTTCCACCTCGGCTGCGGATGTGGGAGTGAGTGTGCGTCCGAGGGGACGAGCGTCTGTGCATCGGCATGCAGAGGTGGGTTTGGCCCCAGCTGGCCTCACTTTATTATACAGGTCCAGAACTCTGTGGAGGTATAAAGCTCTAACACCGTCTGGCCTCCACGCCAGTGTCCTCGCCTCCACGCCAGTGTCCTGGCCTCCATGCCAGTGTCCTCGCCTCCACGCCAGTGTCCTCGCCTCCACGCCAGTGTCCTCGCCACCTCCGGCGTTCAGTTCGGATACACCTAAACCACGCCGCCTGCTTCACTCATCGACGCCCCCTTCCTCCACATACACTTTCACCATCTGCTGAGATCAGAAGGTACCACTGACCTCAATAATATGGACAAACAAAGCCATCCGCTATTTTTTTTCCTGACGTTTTGCAGCAAATTGTTGCCTGTCGCCATCTTGGGGTCCTTGCGTTGCTCACGCGAGACGCGGGTTTCCCAGAGCCGCAGCTCCGCCTGCTATTGGTCCGTGATCGGCAAGCTGCGCGATGATTGGACAGGCGACCTGTCAATTAATCACCCCCTTTTCTAATGTTTATTTGACTATAAACGAGCGACTTGTATTTACAAAAAAATCAACCCCTACAGTTGTTATGAAAGGTGTAATTAGCTATATAGGCCAGAAACCGTGTTTCGTCCATTCTGTAAACGTGCTTAACCACTGAGACAAAGTGGGGCATTTTAAAGTAAAGTAAAGTAAAGTCCCACTGATTGTCACACAATGTGTGAAATTTGTTCTCCGCATTTGACCCATCCCCTGGGGGAGCGGTGAGCGGCAGCGTGCGCCGCGCTCTGGAATCATATGGTGATCTAACCCCCCAATTCCAACCCTTTGATGCTGAGTGCCAAGCAGGGAGGCAATGGGTCCCATTTTTATAGTCTTTGGTATGACTAGGCCAGGGATCGAACTCACAACCTCCCAGTCTCAGGGCCGACACTTAAACCACAAGGCCACTGAGCTGGTGTCGAGGGGGTAGTCTAAGGTGACCAGATTTATCAAATGAAAATCGGGGACATTTCCAGTCCGGCAATCAATATATTATAAAAATATCCAATGTTATTACCTATGAAATAATAATGGGGGATGATTCCAGTTTAATTTATTTTGTCCATGGCTGTTGTACTGTAATAAACAGTACAACCCCCCCCCCCCCCCCCCCCCCCAAATGCAGAGGACACTTTTCACCGGCCACCGTCAGCATGAGTGTGTTGTGGCCGCATGCATGTATTGTGGTGTTTGTGTGACAATAAAAGACGGGCTTGTCCCGTTACGAGAGAGTACGAGAGAGTTTTTTTAAGACCTACAGCATCCATTGGGACCAACAATGCCATGTTACCTTGTCGGGAAGGGGGCTAAATAATGAATTTTGAAAAACCGGCATATACATGTATATGTACATGTATATGGTTCAAAGGGAACCCTTGACCGCTCTCACATCAATATATCTGAATGAGAATGGATTCTATGAGTCAATGTTTTGATCCAGGCATCCAACAAGTGGTTACATGTTCTGCTGCAGCTCTTTCACTAGATCTTGAACAATGAAGAAGCAATTAGGACTCCACCGAAAATACTTTTTGAGATCTGAGGCTTTTCATAAAACATCCGGCGCTGTAGGTTCGGAAGGCCAGGCCAATGCTGCTGGGGAACACATTGACATTTTGTAAAGGGGCACAGTGAATGACGTGTGTGTGTGTGTGTGTGTGTGTGTGTGTGTGTGTGTGTGTGTGTGTGTGTGCATGTGTGTGGGCAGGGGCGTCATGCAAACCAAAATTCTGAGGGGGCGACATTCGGTGGCGACCAAAGGTCCCCAGCTAAAAAATGTCAGTGGCGACCGAAGGTCTGAATAGATCTGCAATGATTCAATCAGTCTGCCCAGATAAAGTGTGCTGAATCCACTCATGATTGAATCAGTCCATTTAGCTATTTCTAAAATGTTTGCCATTTGAAGCCAGATTTAGAGGAAGATCTCATTTTAAATTATAATTTTTTTATTAGAGTTTAGAGGGATTAGAGTGTTGTGATATCATTATTCGGTTTTAACCATCAATATTTTGCTCCTTTTCTCATTAGGGTAAATACTGTATATGTATTTAGAGATAAACATTCGGCAGCGACCAAAGGTCCCCAGCAGAAAAGTTTTGGTGGCGACCTAAGGTCTGAATAGATCTGCAATGATTCAATCAGTCTGCCCAGATAAAGTGTGCTGAATCCACTCATGATTGATTGATTTATCTATCAATCGTCCATTTAGCTATTTCTAAAATGTTGGCCAGATTTATAATATCTCATTTTAAATTATCATTGGGATTAGAGTGTTGTGATATCATGATTAAGTTTTAACCATCAATATTTTGCTCCTTTTCTCATTACGGTAAATACTGTATATTTATTTAGAGATTTCGGTGATTGTGCTTTTATGGTTATTAGCTTAGTCACTTCCACACTAGCTTCTACACTGCTGCCACTTTTCTTGAAATAGCTCAATCTTGCTTCACCCAAAATGTTATTCACATAAAAAGACTATATCCAGTATCCACAATGCAAATTATTTAAAAAAACTGCATCTTGACCCAGGGGCGGTTTTAGCATCAGAGCTTTGGGTGGGCTCAGCCCACCCAAAGGTCATGGACCGCTGAACCCCTAGGGGGGTCCGGGGGCATGCCCCCCCGGAAGAAAATTTTGTACAGTTTCAAGTAAAAATGGATCAAACTGGCGCACTTTGAGATCAAAATGAAGAGACTAGATCTATGAAGAACTACACACATCAATATCTTCTTTACCGTTCTGTGGTTTTACAGCGATGAAAAAATAATTGTTTCCCTATATATACTATATATATTCTGCATACAGGTTCTATATGGTAGAATTATGCTTGCATAAATAATACCAAAATCACTTCAGGGGAGTTTCAAGTAAAGTAACATTTTGCTTTGTAGGCAAAACAAAAGTAAAATTATATCAAAAGGGAACTTCCTAATTTATTGGCTGGAATAATATTCCGACAAGATAATAATATACTGTAAGCACTAAAGCAGGAGTTTGCAGTCAACTAGTTGAAATTAATATGTGGCAGTATTTGTGGGGGTCAAAATCTATGTAGGGTGTACCACCACAAATAGATCAGTGTATGGGAAACACTGACTATTAAATTGTGTGACTAGAAAGACACCAATAAATCTGAGAAAATGTACTTTAATTTTGAACAACAGCACTACAACGGTGGCATTACAAATGGTATTATGAAATTATTGTGGGAAAAAACAAGATCTGACTGGTTGGAAGTTGGTAGGCTACCACCACCACAGCGTGCAAAAATAGGGAAAGAAGGAAAGAAAAGTGAATAGCATGCCATGCACGCATGTTAAGCTATCATCATCATCACATCAGACAGGCTGTGTAAAGCAGCCACTTGCGATTCTGAAGGGCTTAATTTCATTCAGATAACAAGGGACCCGTTTGAAAATATGTTTGTCACTTATGCCCATATGTTTCTCAAAAAACATTGCATCCATTTACACCCACTTTACTGCGAGCTAGCATGACATGGCTGGCTGGTGCCATGGTAGCCTACCTACCTTCCTCCAGTCCACCTGTTTGTCTGGCAGGCACAGCCACAAGTTCTTTTGTTTAGCCTACGAAACAACGTTACGCGCTAATTTGCATATCAATATGCGCTAATTAAGTAACTACTAACGACTCTGACTGCTCAATGCTCACCTCACAGTTTCATTGATCATGAGTAGGGAGAACGATTGTGTGGACTGTGGAGGACCACTTCGCTGCTGTACTGTGTGTGACCTGTGTGAAGTGATGTGGGATTAGGCAGATAGATGGAGGAGGGAGCGCCTGCGCAGCCGCGGTTCTAGAAACTTTTCAGGTGGGCTGAACCCCCCTAAATGTTTGTCTCAGCCCACCCTAAGAACATAGAGGGGGGGGGGAAACACGCACACAGCGCATTGAGTGTAGTCAGAAACTGCTACTAATGACCACCATGGATTTGGAGAGGGAAAAAAAAAAAAAAAAAAAAATTTTGCCTCTATTTTTTTGGGTGGGCTGAGACTATTTTTGGGTGGGCTAAAGCCCACCCAAAAACGGCCTAGAACCGCCCCTGTCTTGACCTGGAGACATCAAATGGATTTACCTGTGACAGTGGTGGTAGTGGTAAAAACAGCTCACTGCCATAACAGCTCTGGCTAACATTACAATGCTAACTTTAGCTGCATGGTAGTACAAATATAGCCAACTAACTTGCTATGCAAACTATACCTATAATAACTAACAGCATGAATTTTACTTCCCCCTTCATTTCTTTTTTTCAAAAAATCTGAGGGGGCAACTGCCCCCTCAGTTTCAATGGGCATGACGCTTCTGTGTGTGGGTGTGTGTGTGTGGGGGGGGGGGTGTACTGTTTATTACAGTACAACAGCCATGGACAAAATAAATTAAACTGGAATCATCCCCCTTTATTATTTCATAGGTAATAACATTGGATAGTTTTATGATATATTGATTGCCGGACTGGAAATGTCCCCGATTTTCATTTGATAAATCTGGTCACCTTACTCTTCATAGCAGATTGACGACAGTCTCCTTCTCTAAAGGGACACGTTCAGCCAGGCTCGCAATCTTCTCCTCTCTCATCCCTTTCAAGCAGCGTATTAGAACATCTTATCACCTCCCTACTTAGGCTAAACAGTCTCTTCCGCGCGAGCCGGGACGTAATGGAAATATTACATTTCAATGGGTTTTAATACTTAAAATTCCTCGCTCACTCGGCGTGGAATATTTATGATAGTAAAAACACATTGCATTTTCCCAGACTGTTCAGAAGAGAGCTGCAGGGCACAAGTGTGCCGCAGACGTTAGCCGGCTTCCGGGAATATATTGTATCTCGACATGGTCGCTGCTTAAGTGGATTTATAACTCATAAAGAAACGATCTATTGGGAGCGCCGCGCACATAAACGCCACTGTGTGCGTTGCCTCGTTCACTTCGGAGAGCGGGTGCATCACACGACAAGAAGAGAAGTGGCCCTTCTGAAGACGAGTGAATAAAATGTCTGCGTGGCATCGTTATCCGCGTTGTCACTTAACCATGCCGCCGACTAGAAGCGGAACACAGATGTGTCACAGACGGTCCGGAAACGTCGCGCGGACGTCATGTGGAAACACTGACACACGAGACAAAAGGTGTTTTTGACACGAAAGAACCAAAAAGGCACCAACACGCGCCGGACGCCATGGTGGAGAAGCGTGGACGCCATGGTGGAGAAGCGTGGACGCCATGGTGGAGAAGCGTGGACGCCATGGTGGAGAAGCGTGGACGCCATGGTGGAGAAGCGTGGACGCCATGGTGGAGAAGCGTGGACGCCATGGTGGAGAAGCGTGGACGCCATGGTGGAGAAGCGTGGACGCCATGGTGGAGAAGCATGGACGCCATGGTGGAGAAGCGTGGACGCCATGGTGGAGAAGCATGGACGCCATGGTGGAGAAGCGTGGACGCCATGGTGGAGAAGCATGGACGAGGCCTTTCGGTAGGCGGAGGGAGGACTGTGTTCTTCCCTCTCCGGTGGTGCTGGAGAAATATATATTTAAAGCAGGCGACACAATGTGTTTATTTTGGACTCATATGCTACAGAGCCCCCATAGTGCTATGTGCTATATCCACCAGGGAACAAGTGTGTGTGTGTGTGTGTGTGTGTGTGTGTGTGTGTGTGTGTGTGTGTGTGTGTGTGTGTGTGTGTGTGTGTGTGTGTGTGTGTCTGTGTGTGTGTGTGTGTGTAGGCGTGTGTGTGTGTGTGTGTGTGTGTGTGTGTGTGTGTGTGTGTGTGTGTGGGTGTGTGTGTGTTTGTTTCGGTTAGCAGGTCGCTCCGAGCCTGAAGGAGGAGGGGGGGGGGGGGGGGGGGGGGGTGGATTGTGGCTGAGGGGGGAAGTTGTGTTCCATTTTTTGTAGAAGTCCCTTTCAGTGGGTTCAGATTGGACACATGCCAGGAGAGGAAGACGCATTGTCTTCCTCACTTTGAACACGCCGTTTACTACAGTATGAAACACCCTCACGAGAACATGCATTATGCATTCTTTGGATGAAAAAAACACTGAATATTCATATATCATTGCTAACTTCCATCTGTACAGTTACATTCTGCTGTTATTGTCTGACTGTTGCTGCACTTTTGTATCAAATGCCTATTGACAATTTGTTTGCAGTCATCTCATATCAACATTTTGGATCCATCGCCCTGTCAAATACAGCATGAGCCACATGACTTTGTCTGTTGCAGCCTGGTCAATGAAAAGTGTCCCATTTGGTTTGTAGCGCCATCTAGTGCTTACCCTATCTAGATAGTTCTGAAGAGATATGTGTGACACACACACACACACACACCTGGATGCAGTGTCTGGTCTCCACGGCGACAGGTTTCCCCTCTCTCATGCTGTCCGTGAACCAGCTGATGTCCACTACCTGCATCTTGGGGAGCTCCTTCAGGCCACGCCCCTTCAGCCACGCCCACAGGCCCGCGGCCTCGTTGTCCTCTGACACCACGTGAGTGACCTCATCGCTGTAGTAGGACAAGAAGAGGGTAACTGTCAAATGTCATTTTGCAGAAAAATAGTGATGAACATATTAGACATTATTCCACTATTCCAACTCAAGCTCCAACAGTGTAGAGACACTGCGGAGCGCGTCATCATTCAGAAGCCACGCCCAAAACGGGGGAAAACAGAAACCCCCCCTCCAATCCTGGCGTTCTCCTATGTCACGTGCATGGTTGCGTGTTGCACAAAAAGATCATATATACGGAAGATGAACACTGCAACTTACTTCCTTGACAGCTAGATCCACATTTTTCTTCTCGCCAATTCTCAATGGCTTCCTTGTTTTGCTCAGGAGTACAAAAAAACTTTAAGTGGCGATTTTTCACATTTGTTGTCTGAGCAGCCCCACCACACAACAGCTTTTAGCTATGTTTAATTCAAGGAAAATGACACCGTTGTGTGGAAATGAACGGAGCTTTTCCCCCGTGATGGGCGTGGCCTCTTTCATGCAGTGTCTCTATGCTGGTTTCTGATCCTAGGATCCAGAGATCTGCTTGAACTTGAAGATCTACTTGACTATTTGTTTCAGCAGCCTCTGCACAGTGGAGCCGAGCCGTTCAACCAGCATCTCCTACGGCCCCGCGGGGGCTTTCTCAGCAGACCTTTCTTCCTTTTTATCGTGGTCCTCCTCTCTTCTGCTTCCCGCCACGGTGCTTAACTCACCATACCCAATCAGGGCACCCAGCTGTGCATAATTACCCTCTGCACGCTCCTCCTCTTCCCCTCTCCTGGCATGGGCTAAATCAGTGGAACAGCTCCTTAAGGGACGTCCCAGCAGAGCTCAGGCTGCGGCCTAATTGGCCAAATCACTGGCGAAACTAATCGGCCACTGATGGCTTCGCGTTTGAAAATGCCTCCACAACACAAACAAGCGGACGAAAGAGACGCTCATTCAGGGATGCACGGAACATGGAAACAGCTATTATCTCCACACGATCGCCTGAGCGCCGCGACAGAGAGATATTTTTTTTACTCTTGGGTCGATTCCCCTATAAGATTACAAGGGCTGAATTGCTACGTTGGCAACAAGATTGGAGATCATAAGAGACGAACGGTTTCCCTCTCTCGTCTTGCCGTGTTTACCGAGATAGAATCCAACACCCCGGACTTGGATCCTCATCTGATGCGCGACCACAGGGAACGTGAAACGAGGCAGACTGACATGCAAATGAGCTCGGACGCTGAACGCAGCCCCGCCACTATGATTGTACTTCCCAGAAATCAGCGGGACTCTGAGCCCAGGCACAAGGACGGGCTAAAGTCAATGAGCTTTGATATGGAGAACTGTCATCATCTCCCAAACCGGGCCTGTTCCCTGCCACAGTGCCAACCAAGAGGCAGAGGAGGGTGTCCATAACAACATGAATACAACCAATGCCTAGTTTACACTGCAAGACTTTCCCCAGGATTTTACACAGGATTTCCTGTCGGGCTCAGTCTGTCTTTGTTGACTCTAGTCTGCAGTTGTTGTCTGCAGTTATTGTGCCATTCGGCAGCAAAATCTGCTGTACAGATTTCTAATCTGTGAGTGTAAACTACCTGAAGATTTCTAGTCTTCAAGTGTAAACTGCCTCCCGACGCCAGTCAGAGCCACAAAGATTATATAATGAAAAAACATCGCATGGATGCAACTGGGACGTATCCTCAGTGATGTACCCTGGGGTCATAGGATGTTTTGGGTCTCGCAACATCATACACCCTCGCCCAGGTGACCCAGCCGGGGCTGGCCAAGCCCCAACTTACGTCCCAGTAGCTACCCACGGTCAGCCCTCTAGGAAGGGTCGAAGGTGGTCACGCGGTCAGGGCCACTGAATCCGCTGCTCCAGAACTACTCCGCCGGGGCCGGGGGGGGGGAAGGACTCTGGTACGTAGAGGGACCGGGCTCTGTGGGTTGCCACCCGGCCGGGCTCCTCCCTCGTCTCACCAGGTCTAGGACCTGTGCGCTGCACCAGACTCCCCCGCTCCAAACATCTCATATATCAAACATGTTTGAATTTCAAAGTGAAAAGTCTTGTACTGAGTCATTTGTGTAGTATTTCAGTCAGTTTTTTCTTGTCTTGTAGTGCAAACTCCCCAGTCTTTTCATAATCAGTCATAATCTCAGTCAGTCATAATCTGTTAAAGATTTCCAAAGTCTTCTAGTGTATCACAGGCATAAGACATCAATATACTTCAAATATGATATGCTAAGGTCGGCCTACCATGCCATGTTCTCAAATTCCCTTTCTAAAGCTTACGCACCACACTGCAGCGGACTTTGTGCATTTGCCTTTTGGGGGCGGTAGTTCTCAGGAGACATCTTCACTGAGGAGTTCTCAGGAGACATCTTCACTGAGGAGTTCTCAGGAGACATCTTCACTGAGGAATATACGTGATGATTGTAATTAGTTAGTAAACACAAAGTAAATTAAATTGCACACGATTGTTATTAAATTTACCTAAGAAAGAGCAGGTTTTTCATGCCTCATCAACCAAGATGTCATACGGATAAACAAAAGGAAACAGATAATTAGCATAGGCAAGGCAACAACTTAAAGTGACGATGATGATGATTGTAAGTGAACTTGTGCTGCTATGAAGTGTGTGTGTGTGTGTGTGTGTGTGTGTGCGTGTGTGTGTGTGTGTGTGTGTGTGTGTGTGTGTGTGTGTGTGCGTGTGCGTGTGCGTGTGTGTGTGTGTGTGTGTGTGCGCGCGCGTGTGTGCGCGTGTGCGTGTGTGTGTGTGTGTGCTTATATATTGTGTACGTTTGCATCTGTATGTATATCTCTGGCCATATGCTGGAGGCAATGTGCCCCGTTATTTGTGTTAAGACTAATGCGCGAGGTGTCGTTATCAAGCATGCAGCTGATATCAGATTTGTCTGCTTGCAGAATTAATGTCGGTTTGAGGCGCGCGCACGGTCCACTTCCTGTCGTTGGTTTCAAACAATTGTATCAAGCCAAGTGTAACCGTAGGAGCGCTCAAGCTGTGTTTCTGGGAATGCTGCCATGCCCAAGCTGCCGCACGGCTGGCAGGCACCCTTAGACATGTGTAGAAGAAGAAGCGCACACACCCGCACACACACACACACACACACACACACACACACACACACGCACACGCACACGCACACAGACGCACACACGTGTGCACACACTCATACACAAACTTTAAACTCAAAGACACGCACAAACTTTCTCTCTCTCTCTCTCTCTCTCTCCTTCTGTCTTTTACTCTCTCTCTCTCTCTCTCTCTCTCTCTCACACGCGCGCACGCACGCACGCACAGACACACTCAGACCCTCTCATCCGAGCAGCTCTACTGTACAGCTGAGCTCCAGCCGCCTAGCTAGCAGCCCTGAAAACAAAGACTACTTTGGAACATGGGAGGATGCACCACCACCAGCAGCATCAGCAGCAGCCTTCAATGAACTTGGCACTTTGTGACGGCGGTCCCTCTGTGTTCGCTTTGGGTTTCAACACTTTCAATTAGAGACTGGAAAAGTTATGGAACCGTGCTGTGCCTGTAATTAACGCACGCAATCGGCGATTCGTCCGTTGCTAGGGAACCAGGAACCATTTTCACGAATTCTCAAAATTGCTCCCAGTCAAAAGAAATCTTCCCCTAAATGCTACAACAACAACAAAAGCTAAACTCATTAAAAACGGTTTGTACAGTATGTACTTCCTTAGGATTCTTCCAATGTCTTTAGTTGACTTGCTCCTATTTGCCAACAGGCTTCAGCCGGGCTGGCCAACTTTGTTCCCTGTCTTGAATGGATTTCTAGGAGCTGTGAGTTATGGTTGAGCTAGAAAATCCACTAAAGTATCTTAGAGACAGAATGGATGCCCTCGCCCTTCCTGATTAAGTATTAATGGGACAATATGTGGCTCCCCGATCCGCTAATAGGGCCTTAAATTATCAACTGTAACACTTTATAATAACCATCATTAATAAATGGTAAGTTAATCGTTAATCAAACTTTAGTTAATAGTTATTTTGCTGTTAACAACCATTGAAATTACAATTCATGTTTACACAGTATTTAAAAGTGATCATCGTATTATAAACATCGGTTACAAAATAGCCATCCAAAGAATGTTTATAGATCTGTCCCCCCTGTGTCCCCTCTCCCTGTCTTTCCTCTCTCCCACTCTGTCCTCCTCTGTCCCCTCTCTCCCCGTCTTTCCTCTCTCTCACTCTGTCCTCCTCTGTCCCCCTCTACTCCTCTGTCCTCAGGACATCCCTACTAAGTAAGAGTGAAGTAGTTGCAAGGAAAGAACATGTCTCTTCATTTTGCATTTTATTTTAACCCTCAAATCCGGTCCCATTCTTCAGGATTGCTCTGTCTACTACACAGAATAGCCGCGCTCAGTCAGTCCTCTCAACACCATGTCCTGAGGATGAACTGTGCAACAGGGCAGTCGTGTCTTTGACTATTTACCCTGAATCACTCACATCACATCACAGCTGTATGAAGCCACTTGAAACCAAACTGAGGCCCTACGTTTTGTCTTTGTGTCCCGCCACACAAGACAAAATAACCTTCTGAAACACAGTGAAAACCCAGAAAATCAATCCCGCTATCCAGTGATTCATTCAACAGCCTAGTAATTCTTATGTCTTTGTTCTCTTGACCATGAATCCAAAAAATGCTTCTCAGATACCAAAGACAACAAAAGTTCCCAACCTGAGGACGTCTTCCACGATGAAGCCCTTTGACCTGGCCAGCTGGGTCAGGAAGCTCCTCCTGCTTCGGCCCATTTTCCTCTCCACCAGGTACAGCCTGTCGTCCTGAAACTTCACCTCTCGCTGCCTCTGGACGCCGGCCTCCACCGGCCTCCGCCTCTTCCTCACACCACCAGGCCCGACGTGATCAGCATGGAGCATCTCTTTGCGATGACTGTCTCCGGCACCTCTAGGAATTTCTGATGCAGAATTTGTGTTGTGCACCGAACTTTGGTGATGAAGGCAGTCAGAGCTTCAGGCTGGAACAGACTTGGCGAGGGTTGGCACAGACAGGAAAAGCCTCTGGCAACAGGTGTTCATGATTTGGTGTTTACCAAACAGAAACCAACAGCCACAGTTGAACAGTTGAGCATTGTGGGGGGGAATTATAAAAAAAACACCCTGTTGGCATCAAGCACAAACATACAGGCAATGACACAAGTTTGGAATAAACAGCACCTGATCCAGCTACTACTTCAAAAAGCTGGTCAAGAGCTTTCATGTAATTGCGATTCTACAGCGCTGGCTGGAGCCTCGCTCCTCCTAGGAGACGCCCGGGCTTTGGTCACCTCTCCAAACCCCCACAGCTGTCCTGCCATGTCCAGGTTCATCTCACCACCTCACCGGCTCATTATGTCCAGACCATCTGCTGCGCCGCTTTCATTAGCTCACCGCCTTAAACCAGTACCTTTGCAGCTCGCTCCCCTGCGAGATCCCACGTGCTCCTACTATGCAACCTTTGCACACATACAGAAGCCGTCGTCGATGATTGGGCGCATTTACAGAGAAAAGAACTGCCTATCATTAGATATTCACAGCGGCCATTTTGTGTTAAAAAAAAAGGTAGGGTAAACACAGGTGCAAGCAAAACATTAATGAGGGTTTCCAACTTCCAATCGTGGAAGTCGGAAACGCTCATTAATGTTTTGTTTGCACCTGTGTTTACCCTGCCTTTTTGACACAAAATGGCCGTGGTGAGAAAAGGCCTATGATCAGGAAGTGATCAACGGTTTAATCTGTTTAACTAATTTATTCCTTTTTCCCTCCAGAAGAGGTAATTATAAGCTTTGGCGTTGCCTCAATCGCATTGTTTTGATTTGTGTGCTGCAGTGGTCAGCACTATGTGGAAGAATGGCTTATTATCACCATGCTGTAATTATCTACAATATTTGCCTCCGCTTCACTCGCCCAAATATCAATGGTTTGTTGAGTTTTGCTAAGGGGGGGGGGGGGGATCTGTACAGCTCTTGATTCTACATCTACAATTCCCACCCTTACAGAAAAAACACGAGGTTCACATGTGGTGAACATGTGAACACATGTTAAATGCCACATGTGAAAACATGTGGAACACATGTGAAACCCATGGGAAGCGTGTGCTTTTGGAACATTTCCACATGTGGAAACATGTTATCACATGTGATCAGGGCCGTAACCAGGGTTCCGAAATAGGGGAGGTCCAGCAAGGGGAGGCGGATTCGGTGGCGCCCGCAAGGGCGCCGCCGAAAAAAATTTGAGGGTTTTTTCCCCCTTTTTTAGCCATATTTAGAGTAATATATCATTTTAAATCAACATTAGGATTATACTGTTGTGATGTCATTATTCAGTATATTCTCTTTCATGTCACCACCTGCTCAGCTCTCCTGTCAACATAATTGTAACTAACAAACACAAACTGTTTTAGCCAAATTCATATCAAAATGACACCTACAAACACAGGTACACAACCCAAGCCGTACACAACACACAAAGTCATCATCGATAATAAAAAAAACATACAGAGGGACATTTATTTATTCCTGATAGGAACGATTGAAAAATAAAATAAAATATATTATGTTGTTTTTAACTTTACACCACCTCTTTTTGTTACTTATTGGGTCATGAAACTGAAACCATGCATATAGCCACCTGCATACCTGACTTCGGGAGCTTGGCAATTGGCATCATGCATGATTAGCCAGTAGCATCCCAACGTGTCACACAGGTAACATTACTTAAGAGACAGACTAGACACTTACTTTCTTGGTTGTTGCTAAAAAATCTGTCAGTGTCACTCACTGTCTGTCGTTCACTCGCTCACTGTCTCGCAGCTCGCTCACCTTCAATTATCTCGCCAGGCAGACAGACAGTCATCACTCACCACCATGCTGCTGCTCTCTCGGAATCAAGTTACCGCAGACGCGGCGTCAGATGACTTCCTGCCTGACCTGCCTTTCGTTTCAAAATAAAAGTGATCCCGTGTTTTTCATGCTTTTCCATGCAGATTGTTTTATTAAAAAAAAAAAAAAAAAAAAAAATCTGAAATATTAGGGGAGGTCCGGACCTCCCCGTTCTCATAGCTAGTTACGGCCATGCATGTGATAACATGTTTTGCCACATGTTGTAGGCTATAGCAACATGTTTTCCCCATGTGGAAAACAACATTGACATGGATTTCACATGCAATCACCTAGGTTTCACATGTAATCGACATGTCACAGGGAATTTACATGGGTTTCACACATTTCACATGTGAATTTAACATGTTTTCACGTGTGATCACATGTGAAATAGCACATGTGCAAAATCACATGTGATTTTTCTCCACATGTGAAGTTCATGTGGTTTTTCTGTAAGGGCGATGGCCCTATGTTTCTTCATAATAAATATTAAGCACACCGTGGTCGTGTCTGCAGAGCAGAATATATGACAGCACTCTCATTAGTGTGGTGTTCTGAGGGTTAACGCGTGTCACAGGGCAGACTCCACTAATTGTGTGACTATTTAACCCCTTCACGATCACTCAGCTGTATATGAAGCCGCGTGGCCCCGGTCCAAACGGAGAGCCCATGAAATCCTATAACGATACACAGCAAGACGGATGACTCCCTCGCCGCCAGCACCAATCACACGAGAGCAATGAAGCCCATCTCTCATCCAACTTTCCTCAGCCGCCGCACAGCCGCTTTCAACCTCATCCACTCAAACGCATCGGCCTATCAGAGCCGGATATCATGTTCTGATTTGTCATAGTTGCAATGTATGAATATTAAGAGGGTTTTTTGTTTCGACAGCGGTAGCAAGATCAGACTGATCCGATAATGTTCTTAAAACATTTTTTTGTAATTACTTCTTCTAAACTTGTCTACTTAGCAGATTTATTATTATCATTATGATAATCATTATTATTATTATGATTATTTTTTATTATTATTATCATTATTTTACAGACTACCAGTCGAAAGTTTGGACATACCACATTTTTCTTTATTTGTTTACTATTTTCCACATTGTATAAGAACAGTAAAGACATCATAACTATGAAATAATTATTATGCAAACAAATCAAAACTATTGTATTTTAGATTCTTTAGAGCAGTGGTTCTCACAATGTTTTCACGTCACAGAAATTAGACCACGGACCCCCATCTGATAAGATTTTAGACGACCCTGTCTTGCAGGAACCTGGTGTTGGGGTCCTTTTAGGCTGATTGGGTGCACCTGGGCGCACCAACTTTCAGGGCAATTTTCTCTGAATGTTGCTGTCTACATAGTATACATCTTTAATATGGAAAAAAGTCTAACTTCTTGCACCCAATACTACGCTACTTCAGCCAATGGTTTCTCATAGAGTTCTCAACGGGCCTGAAAATTCAAACCCGACCCGACCCAACTCTAGTAAGTTGAAGCCCAAGCCCGACCCATCATAACTTGTTAAAAAAAAGCATAAATTGTCAGCCTGAACCGGGCCCGAGCCCGTCGGGTTGGGTCAGGTTCCGTCAGGCTCAGGCTGAAACTGATAACTCTATTTTTTCATATTTCCAGTGTCTATTCCCACATGGTACATGCTCTATATCTCCCAGCTATTAATGTCTGGTTACAAAGATGAAAGTTTTGCGTTACTAAATGTTGGTGCTGCCAGTAAGAGCTCTGGGTCCGGTCGGCCCTCGTCATTAAATATTTTGCAGTCAGTCAGCAGAGCGTCAGTCAGAAACTAAGCCTGAAGGTGAGTCTCATTACCCAGCTTCAGCTTGAAGGTGAGTCTCATTACCCAGCTTCAGCCTGAAGGTGAGTCTCATTACCCAGCTTCAGCTTGCCAGCAGAAGACACTGTTTTCTATCATCAATATTTCAGATTGCTTCCTTCCCCATCCAAGGGAAACCACATTCTCCTATTCTATTGTATTATACTCCGTTAACTATGGGTTGTCCCCCGGTAACCTCCTAATTAGTGCTTCAGCACAGCAAGGAAGTTTTACCTGAACGTTTGAGGGAAAACTCTGTTAATGTGTTCCCTAATCTAAAGTTACAAACCAACATTTTAATTCTCAAATTGAGTGTTTATTTCCTTTGCGATCTCGAACCCGGGTTTCGACATTCAGACTTACTTAGCCTTTGTTCACACCATAGGCAGAGCTGAAGCTTGAGGCAGGCTCAAGCTGAACTGACGCTTAACCGCTCGCACCAGGAGGAGTCTCTTTTCCTCTCAGCGTCTTGCTCGGCGCGCCTTGAACCCGCCCACAACTCCCATTGAATTCATGCCTGGCAGCTTCCAGCTTCACGCGTCACGCCTGGAAAATAGGACTGAATCCTGAACGATCGCTTCAGCGTGGCGTGGCGTGGCGTGGCGTGGCATGGCGTGGCGTGGCGTGGCCACGTGGCATGGCGTGGCGTGGCGGGTGCCGCGTCTATGTGCCGACAGGCCGCAGTGCCGACAGGTCGCAATGCCGATAGCCCACAAGCAGAACCAGCTGAGCGAGGCGGCGTGCAGCGTGTCGGTGGAGCTAACCTCTCCCAGCCCCCACGCCAAACCTAACCTCCCCCCATGCCTAAACCTAACCTCCCCCAGACCCTGACCCAAAACCTAACCTCTCCCAGCCCCCACGCCAAACCTAACCTCCCCCCATGCCATGCCTAAACCTAACCTCCCCCAGACCCTAACCCAAAACCTAACCTCTCCCACCCCCACGCCTAAACCTAAGGTCGGCATTGCAGGTGGTCGGCATAGCGGGTGGACCCCGGCGTGGCGTGGCGTGGCGTGGCGTGACGTGGCGTGGCGTGACGTGGCGTGGCGTGGTGTGGCGTGGCGTGGCGTGGCGTGCGGCTGGTGTGAACGGTCTCAGCTGTTAACAAGGAGGCCGAAATGAAATGGCCTGGCTTCAGCGTGTGAACGGCCACTTAGCCAGGCTAAGTAAGCTAACCAGGCTAAGTAAGTTAGCCTTACTTACCCAGGCTAAGTAAGTTAGCCAGGCTAAGTAAGTATGAATGTCATTCATCTGATCTCCAAAACCCAGTGATGTATTGTTCATTGCATAAGTGGCCATTGTCCTGTTGCTTGCATCAAAACTGTTAGTCAATGAAAGATCTCCTCAGTTCCTAAAAAAAAAGAGTTGAATGAACAAGCACACATGACACACACATGACTTTCATGATAGCAGTTAGCCTAGCCCAGTGGTTCCCAACCTACGGTACGCGTACCGTAGGTGGTACTTGCGACCCCTGCTGGTGGTACTTGGAAGGCTCTGTGAAAATTCAACAAAAAATTTTTTTTTTTTTTTTTTTTTTTTTTAGTTTTTGTGCAAAATCCATGGTGGTCATTAGTAGTAGTTTTCAAACATGTGAAAGTGAAATAATAATAATTATTATTAATATTATTGGCAGTGTTTCTCAAGGTAGGTGGTACTTGCGCCCCCCCTGCTGGTGGTACTTGATCCCTGGAATCCCAATGTTTAAATTATGAAATAAAGTGAACCCAACTTTAAAATCAATTGTAAAACATGTTTATCTATCAAAATAATACTACGAATGAAAATAAACTTGTGATCATTGAAATTGAGGTTTATTTTGTTGTCTTGAGATTTAGAAACAAATATTTGTTTCTGACGGACACTATACCTGTTGCGCATGCACAATTACCTGCCCGCCCCGCATGGTTACACAAGTGGTGAACAAAGACGAGGAGGGATGCTAAAGTGGATCAAAACGGGAGAGAATCGTAAAAGAGCTGTAGTAGAGGAGAGCAGCAACGATGAAGCACAAGGAGGTGAAGACAGCAGTCAACCCAGCACAAGTGCAGCTGCTGCAGGTTGCACATAGGCTGCAGGTTGGAATAAATTTGCCTCCTGCGTGAACTGTGCATAGCTGAATACAGGCCCGTAGCTACCATTGAGGACACCGAGGTCATGACCTCGGTATTTTCCACGCCAATTTTTTTTTTTTTTAAATAGCCCTTGTCCCCAGATCTATTAATCTGTCATTGATGTTTTAATGCGACAGTTGATCGGAAATGCAACAATTTGCTTCCTCTCTGTGTGCTATAGAAGAGAGATAACTCACAACATTCAGATTTTGCATTGAGGCTAGATTGGGGCTAGACTTTGGGGACAGTTCTATTGAAGTGAATGGGTAAGTAACTCCCCTGTAAGTGATGTTTGTGTAGATGGGCCATTGTATTTAATTGAGCAGTATTCTGCCATGTGACCTGTATGCAGAATATAAATTATAACATTTGGGGAGACATTTATTTTTTGTATCATTTTAAAGCAACAGCACAGTAAAGAGGATATTAATCTAACATGATGTATGTAGTTCTTTATAGATCTAGCCTCTTCATTTTGCTCTCAAAGTGCACCAGATTGAAGCATTTTACTTTAAAATGGACAAAATTTTCTATCCGGGGGTGCACAGCCCCCCCTGGTCCCCCCACGCCGCGCTAAAATGACCTCAGTATTTCTCAAACCCTGGCTACGGGCCTGGCTGAATAGACTGTATTTTAACGTCGGTCATATGGTGGTACTTGGAGAGCCAACTACTTTCTCAGGTGGTACTTGGTGTAAAAAGGTTGGGAACCACTGGCCTAGCCTATAACAAATAGCAACGCAGGTGGCGCCATTCACACTGCATTGAACTCTGTGGTCCGACCCTGGTCCAACCCACCTCTCGAGGTGGGTCGCCAAGCTCTTTCATACCTAAAATCCAATAACCCTGGTTGGACCCTTGGTGTGAAAGTGGTATTGGAGGCAGTGAAGCTATATTCCGCTCAGCTATCAGCTAGCACCTCATAAAAGTTAAGAGCTAAAACAATACATATAAATCATACAGCCTGTCTGCTCATAAATGAAGCATAGCCTATAGCTGCAAGCTGGGGTGGGAGAAAATGCACTCACACTATTATGACACTTTGTTTCACGAGGCTTTCATATAGATTGACTTTGAGGAAGTCCCTGGTTCCCTTTTTGTAGGTGTTTAAGGACAGATTCAGTTTTTTTTACTCGTATTAGAATTGTTACATTAGCTACTTATGGACGAGAGAGAGAGAGAGAGAGAGAGAGAGGGACTATGAGTTCCCCTAATAAGGTGACCTCCGTGTGTGTACTTCCCACTGTCCCAGTCAGTGTTGTGGCAGCAGATCGGCGTCAGTCTAGTTACTTTGAAAAGCAGTAGACTCCACTCCAGAGGCTCCCCCGCTGTGACCGAGATGAACCTGCCGTCCAGAGACGAGTGCGAGACGTGGAGCCAGGCACAAGTGGCCCACTTCATGTGCCAAGTGAGTAGAAAGAAATATGTCTGTGGATGCTGATCAAAGTTGGCATCTCGAAAAGGGTGTAGGCTATTATGGGAATTGACGCCTCATGGTTTTATACTTCAGCGGGGTCACTCCTGCTAATAACTTAACTTAACTTAACTTCACTTAATAAGGCCACGGGGATAATATAGATGGGTGTCTTGAAACAAATCCAAATCTCTAACAAGGATATGTGTTGTTGGCACTGCCTCCACACTGTCCTCTGCATGTTTGACTATATTTGTATACAGGCCAGGCTCTCTAGTTGAAGTGAATCATTAGAATAAAATAACGATCTAGGCTGTTTGTCTTTACCTTGACAGCTATTTAAG
>NC_139647.1:23188118-23303118 GCF_964638095.1 Poromitra crassiceps
CACACACACACACACACACACACACACACACACACACACACACACACACACACACCTCTCTCGCGGTTAACCACCTTTAGGCTGTGTGGAGTTTTAGAAAGTAAAAACACTCAGACTTTGACACATTACAGTATCACTTCTGATCTGAGCAGTTGGATAGACTTTTATCCGTTGGCTTTGATGCTGTGAGTGGGATTTATTTACTAGAGCTTGTGTGACAACAGAGGACGCGCTGGTATTGAATGTGATGGGGAAAACAACATCATGTAACGTTCGGTGTGAGGATTTATGCTTTCTGGTCGACTGCCACCGCCACACCACTAGTACACCGATATTCAATGTAGAGTGATATATTTAAGCAATATAGCATGAGAGCCAGTGTGTTGTGAAGAATATATCCCCCTGATCAGCATCCCACGAGGCCGCAGGCCGAGTGGGATAACTGCTGAGCAGGGGGATATATTCCACAACACACGCAGCTCGAGTGCTATATTGCTTTTATAAAACGGTTTCCAAGTATGATAATATAATAATAATAATAATACTATAAGTCCGACTCCGACTGGCATGTCATTCTGATAGAGTCAGTTGAAACACTACTGTAAGGCGGGACCGCAAGAACATGCGGGTGATTTGATTGGATCGTTCTGGAGACTGAAGTTGACATTGGCCAATCCTGGCGCTTGCTGAGAAGCTGAGAGCTTTCTGGAAAGCCGACAGGCAGCTCGAGCGCAGCGCTGCATTCTCAGCGCTTGCTGAGAAGCTGAATGCTTCCTGCAAAGCCCGACACCAACTAACGTTACGGGGTTAAATGCAGGGTTAAATGCGGGGTTAACAGCCTTTCTTTTGCAAAGAAGACATTAGCCCGCATCTATTCTTGTACAAAACATAATTTTCTGCGAAGTATTAGTAAAGTTATAAGCGAAGATCGATTCACAAGGATCTGACAGCTGTCTCCGCCATTTTTTTTTCTACGTTGTCATTTGAGGTAAGCCTTATTATTACTCTCTTAGTAAGAGAGTTGCCATGGCAACCAATAACCCATGGCCATGGGTTATTGAACTCGGTTACTGGAATTATACAATGGCTGTGAACCAATCAGATTGCTTGATTTGAGAGAGCCGTTTTATAATTATTGTTGTATGTCCCCCCCAGATATGTGAGATAGAGGGAAAAAACTTTATATCAGAGTGTATCAGAGATAGAGTACATTATAAATATAGCCACGTTATGAATAACTAACCAACGCATGGTGGTCCGTATGGAAAGTTTTACTTGAAATGGTTAAAAGTTATATCAATTTGGTCCTTCAGTGGCGTTTTACTGCCATGTAACGGAACTAACTAGCCGCTAACATTAGCCACAGTAGCCGATTACCCACGATGCCTTGCGCTGTTATAGGGCTCGCACGCTAAAAACGGGTCCATTGGAGTGAATGGAGATGTTGCAACTTGCAACTCTCCTATTATGGCTCTGGCGTGATCTACAGTAATGATCACATGAAAAAAAACATGTTGGCCGTGACGTGACAACCACATTTTGTGCATTTTGGAGGGCAGAAAAAAAAGCAGGTTTGAACCCATAGAGGGCACTTTGCTGCCTGAAAATGAGCACAAAATGCTGCCAGTTTGTACAATATTATCAGTTTGGTCTCAAATGTGGTGATTTTGACCAGAATCCTTCACACACCAACCCAAAAGCCATATTGGTTAAAAGCTGAGAAAAAGTGTTTTGGGGGGTTAGTTACACTTTAAAGTGGTAACCCGCAAGATCCTCTTTTTTATTTTATTTTGGCAACATCTTATGTTGCAGAGATAATTTGTCAAACAGTGTGTCCAGTATGACATGTTTCATTCCCTTTAGCCACGATGCTACCACCTTCACTACATGGCCAAAAAAATGCTTCTGATTCCAAATGTTGACTGATTGGGAATTCAGTGTGAGGGCAGAGAGGGTCGGTGGTGTGGAGCTCTGACTGTCAGCCAGTGTGGGTGGTGCTGCTGAGAGGTTCTGCTAGCTGGCTTTGTCTAGCCCACGTGATGTTTATACACTAGACTAGATTAGGGATACTCAACTTGCTTTGCCCGGGGGCCACGTTTGCAAAATGACAGGAGGCCAGGGGCCAGTTAATAAACAAACATCTTTTTCTGTATTGGTTTTTGGGGTGTCAACCGGAGATTAGTCTGACAATTGTGTGCACACAGGATAGTTAGTTAGTTAGGTTAAGTTAGTTAAGTACATATAAGTGCGTGGGCGGCGAGAACGTGGCAAATATTCGAGTATCACTGCGCCTAGATGGAGCAAAACGTTCATAAAGGCTCAAGTAGGTATAGGCGACGCAGATCCAATATCTAGTGTCACAAGACAACAGATCATATTTCTTCACATTACACCTGTAAAGCCTCGTCTTCATAAGAATCGTAAGAATGATGGATAAAAAAAGTATCTAATTCTGTCTGAGAGGCGGGTGGCTGAATAACAGACTACAGTCTGCTCAGTAACGACAGTCAGTCACCTAAAAGCACATTGTAGATGAAGGTAATGTCCCTCTTTTTGATGTCGTGTTCACTCTCACAGGTAGAGCGGTTAAAAGAGGTATGCCGATTAAATCTCTGTGACACTGGCTGTCATGTACGGAAGGAAGTCTGTCACGTTCATGTTCTGAGTGCGAGATCAGCAGTACAAACGTTGGCCACTTGATGTAAAGGACAGCGTATCCACACATCAACTGCAGTAGAATTGAAATATCATTGAAATATCCATATGTGTGCAATGCTGACATTGTATGCGGAGGACGATGCTGTGTGTTTTACAGGGCAAGTTTTCTAGTTGAATAGAGGAGGAAGGAATGCAATTTGCCACCAGGGGATGGGTGTTAACCCATTGATACCTGATGCAGCATTTGTGTGTGTATCCCTTTAAGACCGCGAACCGCGTTAACGCGGTTCGCGGTCTTAAAGGGATACGCACACAAATGAGGGATATACACGCAAATGCTGCATCAGGTATCAATGGGTTAATCCATCCTTCCCATCCACCTGAGGCTGTGTGATGAATGAGCAGGAGGACCATGTGCTGGTTTGAGAGAGGTCACACACAGGTCTGATCTGAATCTCCCCTTGCCATGATAGTTATAGGAAACTTTCCAACAACAGAGCTAAAAACCTGAAAGCAGAATTCACGTGTTTATTCCCGTGCGCTTGGAATATTTTGGACCAAACTGGTACTCTATGATGTTTAAGAACAAGAGGCTGTGTGTGCACACGCTGTGACAGAACCAAAGGTAATTTTGTGGGCATGTAGCTGTTAAGGCGTTCCCTCTACTGTGAAATTAAGCTCATTTCAGTACCATTTGTCAGTGCTTTGGACGAAGCGGCTCTGGAAACAGCGGCTCTTGGAAACAGCATGGAGTCTGGGGGTGCAATCTCAACCGTGACATGTGGCCGCTTTGCGATTTCATCAGGCAGTCGCATAATGGGTTGAATGTTCAAAAGCGATCATCCAATTTGTTTTTTTATTTTTTTTATTTTTTTGTGAACTGTGAAATGAGATTCAACATAGCCCAAAATTAGATTTCCAATTGTCATTTGCCCTCTGCAGGTGCTCTGTCATCATTTTGGGGTTCTCGGGTTTTGTCCACATCCATGTCCACAGGGGAAATAATCTAAGTAGAAAATGACATATTACTTATTATTACACATTTTAAAGCATGAAGTGAATTTTGGAAAGAAAATAACGTGGCGTGCATGAGAAATTATCCTCGCTTCACAAAGCCACAACATTTTTGGAATGCTAAGCTAAGTATGGCTAGTGATTATTTTTTATTATTTTTATTGCAGCTTTATACCCATGATAACCCACTTCACCAAATAAAGAAAGGCAAAATAGAGGAACCTTGGAAAGTCAATATTAGCATTGGGCTGCATTATAAGGCCTTATAATAATAATCATATATAATAATAACAATCATTTTAGACCCCTATTCATGTGCCCGTTAGACTGCAAGGGAAGAATCCTGTATTTGGGCTGAAAAGTGGATGCCATGCTTGGGAGGACAATTAAATTACACACAGCTCTCGCTAAACAACCAGGAACATTGTGTGTGATTGCTTCGGTTACATGCTGAGATGTTGCCAGCTGTGTGACTCAGGGATCATCTGATGGGAACTCGTATTAAGGTTTGGCTCATTGGTCACCAAACCCCCAATTTGTGACAAGACAATTGGCTCCAAAATCATCCTTTTTTCCCCATTTATTTATTCAGGGGAGTCTCAGCACTGAGAGTAACTGAGAGTAAAGCTCTCAGTGCCTGTTCACATCCACACACACATTCACACCTGGAAGCTGACTAGCACAACCGCAGTGCACAATCTGATCTGCTGGCTACTGAGCAGCGCCACTGGAGCGGTTGGGGTTAAGGGCCTTGCTCAAGGGCACCTCAGTGGTGGTAATGAGGGAGGGGCAAGCGCTGCTTTTCCACTTTCCCCACGCAGATTTATCGGGATTTGAACAGACGACCTTCCGTCAAGCTCACTTCTCTAACCTTTAAGCCACCGCTGCCCAGTGTCGACGGTATAACGCTGTCCTATATGCTAATGCTTTAGCATAGAGTACTATGTTTAGCATTATCCAAAAGCTGTTAACATGAGAACGTGTTAGTTTAGGCTGTAGCCTACAGTTAGCTCATTTTAGTGACACAGGTCTAAACCCAGGTCTAAGCCACCAAGATAGACCTTTTAGACTCTAAAAGGTCTATCTTGGTGGCTCGGTTTAAAATAAAAATGTAGAGTGTGTGTGTGTGTGTGTGTGTGTGTGTGTGTGTGTGTGTGTGTGTGTGTGTGTGTGTGTGTGTGTGTGTGTGTGTGTGTGTGCGTGCGCGTGCGTGCGTGCCTGCGTGCGTACTTCTTCAGAAACAGCGATCAGTAGGCTACAGGGTGGTCTTCATCATATCTGTCTATTTGTTAATTTTACATGAATGTGGGATCAAACCAAAAAAGGCCCATTCATAATGAAGAAGTACAGCAAATCTGTTCATTTTTGATACAGAATGAGGTCAATCACCAAGTTGAGATTCTCTGGAAACAGTGCGCTAATCTGTCCATGTCCAGCACTGCGGGCCTGAAGCCTCTAAACCAGGGCCTGTATACAGAGGAGCTGTTGTGTCTGATTTGAACAAGCGCAGACACTAAATAATTCAAACTGGGAGCAGTGCCACTATAGTGCAAACTTATTTCATCTTTTATTCTGTGTTAAAAAGGCCACGTCTGATTTGACAACAGATAGTTTTCCCCCTCCTGTAAGCCAGTGAGATGATCAAGGGTGGATCTGTGTAGGCGAAGTTCATTTCTTTGAAGGAGCTAAAGCCTTTCATATTTAAGTGAACTCACTCGCTGATTTACACATGATTAAATCACGGGATTTGCTGAAAGGGGGTCTATTCCTAGAGGTAATACTTGGAGGTCTCGTTGCACCACGGTTCACATAATTCAGACAGTAAGGCAATGTGAGCTGCAATAACAAGCCTCTGTATTGAATCTGCAATCAAACTCATAAAGTGCTTTGGTAAACTACTATATGATCTAGGCATCTTAGGAATACATCATTGCACTTGCACATGGGAAATCTGCAGATAAAGAGACCATGCATTATTCATATCCAGATTAATTAGCCGTATTGGGTCTATAGCTCATAAATTACTGTTACATTTACCTCTTATCACAAGTTTCTCACTTTAATTGTTTTGTTAACAAACTTCCAACCTTAAAAGTGCAATTACAAACTTTCACAAACTCCCCCCCCCCCCCACCCACACACCACCACCACCTTTGTCATGGATCTTCATTACTTTATGACAAATTAAAAAAAACAAAAAAAAAGACAGAGCAGGGGAGCGACCTGGAGCAATGAATTATGAATGAAGAGGGGAATACATAATTTAGCGGGATTTGTTGCATATTTTATGGTAATCATTTGCCTTTCATTTACAAATCACAAGTGCCTCAAAACAGCCAGGAAAATGTGTCAAAAAAGATCACAGCGCAGCGCAGCAGGCAGGCAGCTACTGTATACATTCCTGAAGTTGGTTGATTTGTGAAAGCATGGTATATGGTTTTGTATCATTGGTTAAGGAAGCGAGCGTGTGACTGAAGGTCACTGGATTTTAATTCACACAGTGAATAGGGAAATGAAAGATTTTGACTTTTTATGGCTCCTTTTGAATAAGCAGTTTTTTTGTCTCTTTTTTTTTTTACACATTTTGCACTTTTTAAAGATTGCTGCTTGTGTCCCTTCCCTTTATGATTTACAGTATGATGCTGTTATGAGCTGTTGTTGAGGCACCCATCCCCCAACAGTAGCATGAGCAGAGATGGGCAGTATTTGAAATACATGTATTTCAAATACGTATTTCAAATACATTTGTGTATTTTGTCATTTGTATTTGGCTGGACCGAGAAAAATAAGATGTAATTTGTATCAAGATACTTTCAGACCTTGTATTTTGTGTATTTTAAATACATAAAATACTTTATTTTTTATTTTTATGTTATTTTATTCTCAAATTGACACATTCTTACCATTGACACAGGTTTAAACTGTGGAGGAAAGAAATGTGATATGTCACTTCTACTCTACCTCTGATTGGCTTACCCTCAGAACAAACTCTACCACAAATCAGAGGCAGAGTAGGGTGGGTCTTGAGTCAGACTTCACATCACTTCTTCATCTAGTATGAAGCCTTGTGTTGGTGGAAATTCCCCCAGAGATAAATTACTAGTATAAATTGATGATTAGATATTGCATGCACTGGCCTATCTGCAAATGAAACGGTTTACTGCATATTCAAACCAGTGTATCATATTGTATGTATCAAGACACAACTAATTATCTTCTTAATTCAAATTGGCAAAGTGGGTGGCAGTGTGTGTGGCAGCAGTGTGTGTCATGATTGTGATGTCATCAGTGATGTCATCAGTGATGTCACTCGATCAATTGTGATGTCATCAGTGATGTCACTCGAGCCACTGTTTGCCCAACTGTGATGTTACTCAGGCAGTTGTGATGTCATCAGTGATGTCACTCGAGCAACTCTGATGTAGTATGAGCCGATGGCGCACATTTGCACGATGGCACCAAGGTGGGTGGGCGGTGTCTGTCTGTCTGTCAGTCATGATTTTGGGAGCCTGTGGAGCCAGCGATTTCCATAACTGCAGCCATGGCGCATCATCTCCAGGGATACTGTTATGATGTCAGATATCTAGGGCTAACATGGTCAAAGTTCCAAAGCTTGAGGTTAACATGTAGAAATGCTGCCTGTAAGTCAAAAGCCCTCACAGAAGGTGATTAACAGCTGAAGTGAGGGAGAAATTAGCTGTGCTGAAAAACAGCTAAAACTGAAATGAAAGAACTGTAATGTGTTAGGGTACACAATAGGGTTGTGCGATGTCACCTAAATAACCATCGCGATGGTTCCACAGTGAAACATCGCGATGGACGATGGCATCGTTGTTGACGGGGGGTGGGGTTAATTAATGATTTATGAAGTCCATGTGGTGCCGTTTGGCTGCGCCACTGCAATGTACGTTCACGTTTACAACAGGACAGCTGAGCTCTACATGTCATGAGAGACCAGCGGGCTAGGCTACTACTACAGCACAGAGCCAGGCGATTCAAACAGTAGGCTATCACTACCAGCAATATTGAAAGGCGCAAAACAATCAAACGTTAACGTTACAGATCGTGACCAACAACGTGTGTGTGTTTAATTTAACTAGCTGGCAGAAAAGGGGCAGAATTCTGGTGGCTAACGTCAGATTTGTGTGGGCTCAGTTTTGAACCTAACATTGGGTTACGTTAAGGAGAGATAGAAACACAGCAGCAGGCAGCCTACACAGTATGAGAGAGTTCCTGGAAACAGGCGAGTTGAATTCACAGTTGAAGACTTGTAACATTACTCACATTGGGTTGAAAACAGGAAAGAAAGTGAAGTTTCTTCTTTCTTAACATTTTCACAACACAACCGACTTCTGCGTATCTTATCTTCCTCTCCATTTTACCACTTCTCTGAACTGGGGATAAGGTACGCTTTGCCGCTTGTTTAATGCCGCCTGTGCGTCCCCCGTGTGTCGTGGTTGAGTGGAGTTAGCCTTTTTTATTATTAAATCTGCCAAATTTTTAATTCGAACAGATAATGACGATGGTCCGATGTAGCAGTGTCAGAGGTCGATGGGGGTTGGCCCATCGACGATGGTCGATGCCATCGTCCATGGTGCCAACCCTAGTACACAAAGGAGAATACTGTCACAGAGGACTAAGAGATGATTTACCATCTAAGGAAACCAGAAAATTTCACATTTGATAAACTGGGATTGTTGCAGCTCTTTATCAGTTTTTATAAAATGTATTTTTATGTATTTTCAAAATACAAAATACGTATTTGTATCTGAAATGCATTTTTCAGACGAGTATTTTCTATTTGTATTGTGATACATTTTTTGAGCAAGTATTAGTAATTTATATCAAAATACTTTATGATGTATTTTCGCCCATCTCTGAGCATGAGCCCAACAACACAAATCTCAGCTTGTAGAGCTTGTACCACTGCTGCTCGGTATAGGTGTTAATATATGTATGAATATAATGTATGTATAACCCTCTCTCTCCCCCTGCAGCTAAAGCCCCCAGGCCACCGCCGTGTCGCTACCACAGAAGAAGTCAGCTCTCTTCCTCTTTAGAAGGGTTAAAAGAGGGGGGGGGGGGCATGGGCGCTGATGAAACGGCCCTTAGTGAGATGCTGCCATCTCCTGTTAGCTAAGAGGTGATGCGCTGCCATAGATGTCATGCAGTTCTGTGTGCAGCACTGATGCCCAAATCCCTGTATTTAGTGATAACTCGTGCAGTGCCCGTTCGTGATGACGTGCATCCAACATCGCCTCTGGTGTCACAAGGAGTCACTCTGTTCAGTCATTTGTGAACAACACTGCAGTCTCTCATTTTTGACCAATTTGTCATCAGGTTCATGAGTTCACCACAGCCACTGTTGATTTCTCCACTTGTCTTATTTTACAGAACCTGTCTGACAGCGACATGAGCAAGTTTAGCCTCCTCCACCGGCCGTAAGTCACTTTCATACAGTGCTCTCTCTCTCTCTTCACCCCCTCTCTCTCCTGTCCATTCTTTGTGTTCTTCCTCAATCATACCAATTACCATTCATCACCAAGGGTACTTTTTCTGTCATGAAAAGCAAACATTTATGGAATACGAGGGATCAGCCGAGCAGCATTTTGGTAAACAAACCGCGCCACTGGGTGGCAACGGCAATGGAACCCTATGGAGCCCAAGTGGCGCGAGGCGTGAGTGTCTGCTCTAGCCGCTTGACTCTGTTTACATTTTAAAAACGGCGACAGTTCACACAACTTTAACACGACATGCATTTATTATAGCCTACATCAAACTCTTGGGCTAATTCTGCTCTCACTCAGAATGTCAAAATATAAGCGATGTGATGTGGTTTTTGTTCGTTTGTTTGGCACAACTCATACTATTAACTGCCGCGGGGTTCCGCATTTCTGAGTGGCAAGTGACATATACTGTCTGTCTGTGGACAGATTTTGCAAACGTGTTAGCGTCAAAACCGTGCACGATGCAGTCATGAAACTTTACAGGTGTGTCGTCGAGATCAAAATGAAGGCCGAGTTCGAAAATGGGTGTGATCCAAGCAAGGGGGCCACCCTCCACACATTGCCCCCCCCTCCCTG
This sequence comes from Poromitra crassiceps, assembly GCF_964638095.1. Lineage (NCBI taxonomy): Eukaryota > Metazoa > Chordata > Actinopteri > Beryciformes > Melamphaidae > Poromitra > Poromitra crassiceps. The sequence continues at coordinate 23,197,874 of NC_139647.1, forward strand.
CCACACTATGTAACAGTGATTTTTAAGCATGTTTACAGAATGCACTGAAACACGGTTTTGGCCTATATGGCTAATTTCACCTTTCAACTGTACAGTTACTAAGTAAATAGATCACTTTCCAATTTTATGGAAACCACCAGAGCGCAACCCCACAGCACTTCTGTAAAATGGGTAACGGTAAACTTAGGCTAGGGCTGGTTCCGGTTTATTGCATCCCCCTCGGAGGTCGGTTAGAACTGGAATAATGAAGCGTTGATGGATGTAACTGGGTTTATTAGCAGGCGGTAGGCAGAGTGTTGATGGTATGGACGTATTTGGGGGGGTGTTTGTGTGTGAAATAAACAACAGAAATGAACTGCATTATAAACTGAGTATCCAGAAATGAATAAACATATTTCCCACCAGGGGTGGTTTTAGCATCAGAGCTTTGGGTGGGCTCAGCCCACCCAAAGGTCATGGACCACTGAACCCCTAGGGGGGTCCGGGGGCGTGCCCCCCCGGAAGAAAATTTTGTACAGTTTCAAGTAAAAATGGATCAAACTGGCGCACTTTGAGATCAAAATGAAGAGACTAGATCTATGAAGAACTACACACATCAATATCTTCTTTACCGTCCTGTGGTTTTACAGCGATGAAAAAATAATTGTTTCCCTATATATACTATACAGTATATATTCTGCATACAGGTTACTATGGTAGAATTATGCTTGCATAAATAATCCCAAAATCACTTCAGGGGAGTTTCAATAAAGTAGCATTTTGCTTTGTAGGCAAAACAAAAGTAAAATTAAATCAAAAGGGAACTTCCTAACTTATTGGCTGGAATAATATTCCGACAAGATAATAATATACTGTAAGCACTAAAGCAGGAGTTTGCAGTCAACTAGTTGAAATTAATATGTGGCAGTATTTGTGGGGGTCAAAATCTATGTAGGGTGTACCACCACAAATAGATCAGTGTATGGGAAACACTGACTATTAAATTGTGTGACTAGAAAGACACCAATAAATATGAGAAAATGTACTTTAATTTTGAACAACAGCACTAACGGTGGCATTACAAATGGTATTATGAAATTATTGTGGGAAAAAACAAGAATGCCACTTTTTTTCATGAACTTTAAGCAGAAAATTTAAGAATAGTTTTAAAGCAAAAATAAATAATAAATAAAGATCATTTTAACAGAAACTGCTACTAATGACCACCATGGATTTGGAGAGGGAATTTTATTTTTTTATTTTTTTTTGGGTGGGCTGAGACTAAAATGCCTAGAACCGCCCCTATAAACACCTGGCAAAGTACTAAAACCCGCTTCTGTGGTACTTCCAATAGGTGTCTCTTGTCATGATGACACACACAGACTCACTAGGTGAAAACAATAGCAGCCCCCCCGCTGTCGCAGCTGGTAATTAGTCAAAACCCACCCACCCCACGACCCATCTGTGACATATCATAACACGGATGCACGGCTCCACACGAGAACGAAAGTGTAAACGACTTCGGTGCTGAAGTCGCTGTCAGCAGAGCAGCAGCGGTGGCGGGCTGGATGTGGGGTAAAGGCTCCCCTGCTGAGGATGACTCATTTACAGTGGGCCTCCTTCAAAAAAGCCAAACCGCCACGTTGTCTCACCGCAGACGGCTTCCTGGTTCCTCCACATCTGTTGTTGTGGCTGAACCCTGTGGCGGCCGACTGTGATCAGAGCTGCGGGCGGCCAGACATTTATTTGACCAAAAGTTGCACATGGTAACCAGCCCGATCAACATCATCCTGTACTAGCAGCGCTTCTCACGCAAAAAGCTGCCCACTCATCATATTCACTCCCTATTGCTATTCAGAGAGGCTAGCTAGCTGTGTGGAAATAGATAGGATCACACCAGATAGGATCACACCATGGTAGTGTGTGGTACTTTTTGTGAGTCACTATGCGTGACCTCACTCCCACGCCATTCTCTGGCTAAAAGCATCGGCGGCCTAATAAGTGCCCGCCCATCTCACACCTACAGCCCACATGGAAAGTGTCAGACCATGCATAGGTATGTTTTTATCAAATGTAGTGAAGGTGATTTTTAAACGGGTTAGCCGTACAGTTATTTATCTAAAAGGCAAAAAGGAAACCCAACAGCAACAATAGCAATGTTAATCGTGTTTCAAAACAGAGTTCAAAGGACTTTAAATACACAATACAATGTTAGACTAAGTCCATAAAACTGACTAGAAGTGCACTCGGAGTGTGCCAGTCGGCTCTTTATATGTACATTTTGTTACGAACTACAGACCATTCTCCCTGGCCCTGCCCCTTTCCTGACCACGCCCCCTCCCACAACACAGATACACCTAGCCACTCCCCCTACCCACCCCTTGAATCTCGACTCTCTACGACCTTTTCCCCTAGCCCCGCCCCCTCCCATGACCCAGATTGGACCTGCTCGAAAATGTAATGGGTTCTTCCTTGGCCCATATCAATGCTACACCCTCCCACCAACTTTCATGAAAATGGGCCCAGTAGTTTTTTCCATAACCCTGCTAACAAACAGACAGACACACAGATAAACAAATGGACAAACGGCACCGAAAACATAAAAACATAAGCTCCTTGGCAGAGGTAACAAGTAATAATCCAAATAAGTGTGAATTGTTCTACTCTTGATCTCTTGAACGGAATAGTGATTCAACCTATATCCTTTATGAAAGCTTTTATGCTTTTCTAAACACCCGGTGTCTGGTAGGGTCTTTATGAAGAAAATTCTCCGGTACACAAGAAGTGCCGGGTTCGAGATCTCTGGGAAGAGCAGTACAGAAACACACGCAATGAGCGCCTGACAAAGATAAGAAATAAGAAAATGAGGATCACGCGGGTTACCACTTTAGTCTAAATACAATGCAGGGCAGACTCATATATAGGCTATCTCACGTGGTCAGACCCACCAACACTACATATAGGCTTAAGTGGCACTTGGGTGTGATATGGTGGAAAGTGTGGGTGCTCGATCTGTTCCAAAACATGCACCCACCGTCTATAGACCTCCTCCAAAGACATACTGCTCTAAAAACCTCTCTAATGCTTTCAACAGCATTGCATGTAAAAAAAAAAAGAAAATAAAAAAAGTATTCCCTTCAACTATTCTATTTTTAAAGAAAGTACCTGTATTCAGAATAACTGTAATGGAATAGAGTTACTCATATGTTGTATGTCGAGACATGCGATTGCAAGAGGTTTGTTAAAAGTGTGGTCACTGAAGTGCGTGTGCATGTGTGCATGTGTGCATGCAGAGGGGAGTGGAAAAGGGAAGTGATTTTTCTGACAGAGGTGGTTATCAGAATGAGTTCCCTCCCCTCTGTGACAAAGACATGACCTGAGCACAGCACACAGTGTTCAGTCCAGTCCAGCACACTCCAGCAGTCAGGCAGCACATGCATGCAGAGCATCAGAGGAATAATGCGAAAAACATGTAAACTCCTGGATCAGATATGAATCTGGAGACATTAGGTAAACTCGCTGCCCCTGCCACTGCAAAGATTCGGTAAGCATTTGTAATATTCTTTTGGACTTTTTGTGCGGACAATTATATTTTTATTACTATTATTATTATTACTATTATTATTTATATATATATATATATATATATATATATATATATATATATATATATATATATATATATATATATATATATATATATATATATATATATATAAACTATAATATTACACTTTTGCTAAAGTGCAACTCTATTAGCCAATACTTGGAACAAAAATCGAATCATTTTTTCCCCACATTTGTAATGTGGTGTCAACAAAAGCTCATTCCATTGACTCATAACGCATTGACGCATAACTTATGTAAGGTGACGAGAGGTCTAAAGCGAGAGTTACTGGAGGAAAAAGGAGAAATCGTTGTCATTTCATCACCATTTATATTAGAAAACATTGGGTACAAAGTATGAAAACAATCAACTATTTGTGTGGCCGTGGCATAAATGTCTTATATCTAAATGCAAACCATGCCAGTAAAAGTGAAATTGCACAGAGTTGCTGATGAGTGACAGACTGTGTTAGAGTAATTACATTTCTGCAAATTGCCTCCCTCGCCCTCTGTGGCGTGGCAGTGTAATTGCGTGCTGTGCGGCGTCCAAAGGTCTGGGTGCACCTGGAGTCTGAGGGAGAGCTAGAATGATAACGGCCATTACTCGCCCGGCGCCGTTGTTCATAATGCTGCAAATATATATATATATAATATATATATATATTAATGTTACTTTTTTGTTGCAAAGATTTTCTAAAGCTCTGAATGACGTGCGTGCCCAATAACGTGTTTATTTTCCAGGCAGCTTCAGAAGATCGTTCAGGACATCAGGAAAAATGACGGCAGCAGCCTGCTGAATAAACTGAGAAGGTATGTAACACTAATATCAGACATAAAAACAATATTGTGATCATTGAATATTTGTAGTGTAGCCTATTGCTCAGCAGAGGGCAGGACTCCTAGACATTTGATCATCTAAAAATACCATTGGGGTGTTAACACAGGCATCAGAAGACAATGTTAATTCCTCTTTCATAACTGTAAGAATTGCACAAAGCCACAAACTAAAAATAGTCGCTGAAAACAGATGGCTGTTCTCTCACTTTCCTTTCCTGAAATGAAGACACTTTAAGACACTGTAATGGTACACGTTGTCACAGAGTCCATCTATTCTGTGACTGGACACCTGCTGGACCCCCTGCAGTTTGCCTACCGGGCAAACACTGGTCGGTAGATGATGCGGTCAACACTGGACTGCATCACATACTGCAACACCTCGACTCCCCGGGGACATACGCCAGGATCCTGATTGTGGACTTCAGTTCGTTGTTCAACACCATCATTCCAGAAAAGCTCCACTCCAAACTCACCCAGCTTGCCAGCCTCCACCTGTCAGTGGATGATAAACTTCCTGACAGACTGGACGCAGCAGGTGAGGCTGGGGAAAATCACATCCGCCATCCGAATAATCAGCACTGGCGCCCCCCGAGGGGTGCATGCTCTCACCCTGGTTCTTCCTCCTCTCCACGAACGACTTTACCGTCAAACTCCTGAAGGCAGCAATGTGCTGCAAGTCATCCAGTCTGCCGGAAAGCCATTAGAAGAAGGAAGAAGAAGAAGATGACATCACTGATGACATCATCTTTGCGCAACTTCGCATCACTGATTACATCACTCACTGATGACATCACAATTGCTTTGACTTGTGCATACCTTTCTTTCGTCTTCTTTTTTTCTGTATGCGAGTACTTTTTTTTTAATATATTTTATTTAGCAATTTAAATTTTTTAGAACACAGAAAAACAAAAAAACGAACAAACTCAGATACAGGAAAAGAAAAGAAAAGAAAGAAAAAACATACATACACTAGTGCCACCAGTTACATACAGCTTATAAATATATATAAATTGTGCTTGTAAATATATATATACATAAATGAGTGGGATCCCACACGAGGGAGGAAGACCGGCCGGGCGAGTCACCCATCACCCCTAACCTCGTCAAGGTAGGCCAGAAACGGGTCCCAAATAGTTTGAAATCTCCCAGGTGAGTTGGTCCTCAAGAACCTGAGTCTCTCCATTCGTATAACAGAGATCATGTCCGCCAACCACAACTGAAAAGATGGTGGAGAGGGGGACTTCCATTTCTGCAGAATGAGTTTCTTGGCAACAATTGTCCCCTGTGTCAGAGATTGCTGCACAGCTGTAGGGAAGTTCAGAGAGGCTTCCGAGCAGCCGAAGATCTGTATGCGAGTACTTTGAGAGAAAAGCAAACCGGAGTCCAATTCCTTGTATGTGTCCATACTTTCTGACCGACTGTATATAGTATATATCCATACTTGGCCAATAAAGCTGATTGTGATTCTGACCGACTGTACAATAGTCATCTAGTAGCCTAACAGTGACTATAAAAATACAGTCAGTTTACATACACGTACAGTATACAGCAAGGTTTTCTGGCGTGATGATGAGGTGTAGGCAAATGAGATGTCACTAAGATATCACTGATCAAACAATTCCACTCTGAATCAATCATCACAATTCACACAAACCACAGTTTATACTTAAGCAATATATCACGAGAGCTAGTGTGTTGTGATGAATATATCACACTGATAAGCTGTTATCCCACGAGGCCGCAGGCCGAGTGGGATAACAGCTTATCAGTGTGATATATTTCACAACACACGCTGCTCGAGTGCTATATTGCTTTTATAAAAGGGTTCCAAGTATAATAATATAATAATAATAATACTATAAGTCCGACTGGCATTTTATTCTGATAGAGTCAGTTGAAACAATACTGTAAGGCGGGACCTCTAGCAAGAAGATAGACGTGCGGGTGATTTGATTGGATCGTTCTGGAGACTGAAGTCGACATTGGCCAATCCTGGCGCTTGGCTCAGAGCTTTTCCAAAGCCCGACACCAGAGCCGTATGCTGACCAAGTAACGTTACGTCTTATTTAGAAATGCGGGGTTAAGAGTGAGGGCGCGCGAGAGAGGGGTTCAGCCCGCGTCTATTCTTGTACAAATCATCATTTTCTGCGAAGTATTAGTAAAGTTATAAGCGAAGATCGATTCACAAGGATCTGAAAGTTGTCTCCGCCATTTTGTTTTTGAGGTACTTTTAGTAAGAGAGTTGCGCCATCATGCGTCCATAATGACGACTAGTGACCCTCCATACAGCAGATCAGGAGAAAGCTGTTTGTCTCGAGCGCAGCACTGCCATTTAGTAAGAGAGTTGCCATGGTAACCAATAACCCATGGCCATGGGTTATTGAACTCGGTTACTGGAATTATACAATGGCTGTGAACCAATCAGATTGCTTGATTTGAGAGAGCCATTTTATAATGTATATTATATATATTATCTATTGTATCTGTTTTCCCTGTCAAACCCTGCCATTTATTGTCTGCTGCTATTGTCCATCTCTCTATGTGGCAGACTCAAGAGCAAACCAGTCCCACAAGTGCCTGCAAGAGATTACCGTGGTAAGCACTGTCTCTTTTTGACTGTCTGAAGATGAAATTTGTATGAATGAAGCATTAAACACAATGACTGTTCTATAGTACATGTTTTCTCTTCAACTGAGTCCCGAGTACAAATGGTTTTAGCTGATCACGCAACAGCAAGAGACAAGGAGACTGGTTCAAGTTAAACGGACTATTACCTGATATTACCTGACTATTTACCTGATATTTTTTAAATACCTAATAACATCTCTGTGTTTACAGATGGTGACAATCAGCGTGCTGAATTCTCTGACGGTGAATTTGTAAGTTTATTTGTTTATTTGTTTATTATGGATCCCCATTAGTCTGACTACTCAAGACTATTCTTCCTGGGGTCCCTGCAACATACAGAAAATACAAAACAATTACACTGCACATAACAAAACAGTGAACAATGTTCACATTAAAACCACAAGATTGTGTTAAAATAAAATAAAAATAAAGTAAGTAAAGTAAAGTAAATAAGTTAACGGGCCTGAAAACTGTAAACCCAGAACAATGCAGGAGTTATTTAGGTAGTAAAACTCATTTGTTAAAGTTATGTTCTCACGGCCCACAGGACAGCGACACTTACGAGGATCCAAATGGAGACTATGAGCCTCCGCCCGCTCACAGGACCTTCAGCACAACGTCGTCCAGTGCTTCCTACGATCAGGGAGGGGACTATCTTGGTCAGTATACAGTCTCAATCTAAACGCTGTTTAGCTGCATTTTCAGCTCACCATGACTTTTTGGACTGAAGCATGACCTGCTGCTTATTTACCTCAACAATAGAGAAGGAAGCTAATCGGGTACTACTGGTTTTACTCAATCTTCTCCTTTTTCACACTCAGTCCAGCAGCTGGAGAGCAGCTGGGTCCCCCGTCGTCGCTATAGAAAACAAATGGATCCAGAATGCCTGTTATCATAGAATTTGCGCGTATCTTCAAATTTCACATGCAATTTCTACATATTTACTAGTTTCTTTTTGGGCGTTAACCACTCTTTTCCTGCACTTAAAGGGATACACCACCTTTTTGGAAGTTTAGCTCATTTGCCACATCCCCCCCACATAACCAAGATACACCATGCCTTACCGGCACTGTCTGCTCAGTTTACAGTGAGCTACAGTCGTGAAGTTAGTAATTATCGCCATAGAATGGAGGCTAATAATAGTAATAATCTGTCTTTTTGGAAGGAAAAGAGGTCGGCGGCCATGTTTGGAAAGTACCGTAAATTCCGGACTATAAGCCGCGGCTTTTTTCCCGTTTTTTGGCCTTTTTTGCCCCCTGCGGCTTATATAACGGTGCGGCTTATCTATGGATTTTTCCAGCAAACGGCCACTCGGGAACCTCCAAAATCTATGGATGTTGGTATGAGGCAGAACGAGAGCAAGACAGACATTATGAGAGCGAGACCCTGATTGGATGATGTTGCAAAAAATGTGCCTCGCGACCTGATTGGAGCACTGTGCCACTACTCTCTCTCAGCCACTACGGTAAAACACCCTCCCTCCTCCCTCGCTCCGGGGGGAAAAAGGCAGCGATTGAGCCTGAAAGACAGTCTGAATGAAATTGAATGTAACATTCCCAATTCTATGTATTACATTCTAAAAAACTAACAGCAACATTTTGGAAGGCTAAGCCACACAACTAGCTCGTTGTAATCTAACATCATGCTTCAAAAGATGGAGAACTGGCTGTGTTACGACGATGGCGGCGATTGAGCCTGAAAGCCATGTCTGAGACAGTAGCGAGACAGGAACAACAACAGCAGCAGCAGCAAAGGATCATGCACAAACCCGAGACGAAAGGGACTGTCCGTCAGGGCGCGGACGACTGTGTCAGCAACTCCCTCCCGACTACCAGGAGAAAATTACAAACTTCGGCGAATTCACACAAAGAAAGATCAAGGAATATTCCATCGGACCGAGCAGATCATAAATATGGATGAAGTGCCTTTGACGTTCGACCTGCCTCTCACTAGGACTGTTAACAAGAAAGGTGAATCGTCCATCACGTTGAGAACCACAGGTCACGAGAGAACGAATTTCACTTGTGTTCTTGGCTGCACAGCATCTGGAGTAAAGCTCCCGCCGATGGTGATTTTTAAGCATCTCACAATGTGTGATTTTGTCTGGGGATTAGTGACCTGACTTTTGTTTTGTTGAAATGTTAATAAATGGGAGCTTCCCCAAACAGCCATCTCTTTCCCGACAATCCCCTCTGTGCACGAAGCCTTACATATGGTAATTAAACATCAAAACACCCGCGGCTTATAGACCGGTGCGGCTTATATAAGAAAAAAATAGTCAACTTTGAAGGTGCGGCTTATAGACCGGTGCGCCTTATAGTCCGGAATTTACGGTAGTGCTACCTCTTTCCCTTCCAAAAAGACCAATTATGTGCATTTTGAATTAATATTTCATCGTGTGGTGAGTACCCAAAGCACAACATGTATTTTGGCGCCGTGAGATGTGTGTTTTGGCAGATTTTTAACAGCTGTACCATTAGCCTCCATTCTATGGCGATAATTACGAACTTCACGATTGTAGCTCACTGTAAACTGAGCGGACAGTGCCGGTAAGGCATGGTGTATCTTGGTTATGTGGGGGGGATGTGGCAAATGAGCTAAACTTCCAAAAAAGTGGTGTATCCCTTTAAGTGGATTTGCCTTATATTGATGCCCTCCAATAAATGAAACTAGAGCAACAGCCACAGAACGCCAGACTGTGCTGCTGAGGTTCAATTTGATGCAAATACTGACGTCCTGTTTCTGCTTCTCCTTCTCCTTTCCAGACAGCTGTCGTAACCCGCCCAGTCACCCGTTCAGGAAGCCCGGCCCCCTCCCCCTCCACAAGGCCCCCAAACCACTACCCCCTAAGCCCAAACGCACCCAGATGGATAGTGATGAGGTGACACAACAACATAGTTTCCGTACCCTAGTTAGAGAGAGAAGACAGATGTCTGTTAGGCTTTGTCGGCTCACGTAAACACCGTACTTCAGGGCCACGTGGGAGCTGGGTTTCACCATAGAGATACTGCTGCACGCCTATACATCATGGCACCCGGAGGAGGAGTTGCATCACATCAAGGGCGTCAATTCAGTATGGCAAGGTATGGCAGCGGCCATACCTTGGCTTCTAACTAAATTTGAGAGAGAGGGAAGGAGAGAGAGAGAGAGTGAGAGAGAGAGGAGAGAGCGAGAGAAAGGAGACAAAACGGAGAGATATGCGCACGGAAAAAAAACTTGCGTCTGCTCGTTAATAGAGAGCTCCAGGAACGAGTCCGGAAATCATCGATGCTAACAGCCCTGGTTCTTCACAGTTTTCGCCTATGAGAGTTTTGAATGGGTTTTTGGCGCAATGCTTCTAATAATCTCTCTGGGCAACGCTGGCTTAATCAAACGCGAACCAGTGTTTAGTAACATCATCTTCACACATGAAGACCACTTTTATGAGTTTTGAAGCTTTTATGTGCCGTTAAAAGGGTGGCTAGCTAGCAAACGGCTAAATGAGACTACAATGTCGACGCGGATATTATACGTCATCACGAGTGAACGCGGAAATTCTTTCTCTCGCAATCAATGCGTGGACGCCTATGCGACACTGTGTGTAGTTCTGGATTAGCTTAGCACGAGCTTTTTACCTCTAGGGCTCGCAGTTACGCTTCAAAACTCATGAAAGTGGTCCTCATGTGTGAAGATTATCCCGCTGAACCTTGGTTCGCGTTTGATTAAACTTGCGTTGCCCACAGACATTATTTGAAGCATCGCACCAAAAACCCATTCAAAAATCCCATAGACAGAAACAGTGAAGAACCAGGAAGTTCGGGACTTCCGCATTCAGCCTACAAAAATACGTCATCCCTGGAGCTCTCTATGAGCCCCATCCACACGTGCGCTCCCCTCTCTCTTTCTCCTCCCCTCTGCTCTCTCTCGCAGATGCCGAAGTGTGACATAAGCTGTGACACTTGTGATTAATTCTGCCTGAACAGATCTCCTTACTTACATCATTCTACCAATGATGTTGTTTGTTAAGCATACAGGAGCTACCTTGCAAAGTCTTTCTTGACTGGCGGTTATAGTTTGTAGACAGAGTGACCTTATCCAGGGGCAGCTGCTGCATTTCTGTCCAGGGGGCTGTATAGCCTAAGTCAAATTGGGCTGGATCTGGTTGAAGTCAATATCGTGATAATAATCATAAGGATTTTCTTGATATCATTACTGTTGTTCATGCTAGGTTATTTATCGAAATAAACACTCCAACAACAATTAAAAAAGTATTCTCTGGCAGGGATAATTAAAATAGTGTTAACAGCTGTTTACAGAGGTTACACTTCCCCACACCATAGGCTGTAGCCTATTATTGTTTTTACTGCTGTAGTGTGTTGGTCATGTTAATGTAACTGCTTTTGCAGGCTAAACATTAATACTTTTAGAGGTTAGAGGGTTCCTTGAAAAAATGTACAGCATTCGTTTGTATGCAAAGCGTGTGAGTCCTAGTGCTTATCACAAAAAAATCGAATAAAAAGGGTAACACTACATGTAGGCTATGTCATTCACTGGAATTAAAAAATATGTTTACTATACATGTCATATAACTGAATTGCGTATAGAAATAACTCACCAAAATTGACTATTGCACAACCGATTTCACAATTTTTTTCCACGAGGGGGGGGGACGCCCCCTGCACCCCCTCACCGCCTACCTTTCCATACCTTGGCTCTTGCATCACATCCTGTGTATTGGTCAATAATAGCTTCAACTGAGCATGGGCAGATTTGTCACAACAGTTTGTCTTGTCATTGTCTTGTAGGATGATTACATCAATCCAGGCGGCGATAACGACTACATAGAACCCACAGAAACGAACCCTGCAAGTAAGATACACATAATATATCACATATACAGAGTATAGCCCCCATGTGTTTCCTCACCCCATCGCCAATGGCTCAGGGACTGCGTCACATAAGGTTACTGTCCGTGATGTGAGGCGCCAAGACGTTTCCAATGCCTTATCTCAGATTTGAAGATCTTATATATTCCTCTTGGATGTCGGAGAGCAGTTTGTTTGGTGGTGTTACATGATATTCCGCGGTGAAACAACAGTTTAAAAGCAGTCTTTCACTCTATAAGGCCTAAAATAACCCTTCAGCCGGAGTTTGGCTGCTCGGAGTCCTCTCTGAACTTCACTACAGCTGTGCAACATTCTCTGACGCTGGGGACAACTGTTGCAAAAGAAACTTCTTCTTCTTCTTAAGTAATGGAAGTCCCCCTCTTCACCCTCTTTCCAATTGACAGCCATGATCTCTGTTATAAAGGATGGAGAGACTCGGGTTCCTGAGAACCAACTCACTTAAAAAATGACTAACTATATGGGACCCGTTTTTAGCCTACCTCGATGAGGTTAGGGGCGACGGGTGACTCGCCCGGCTGGTTTCCTATAGAGCCCTTGTGTGAGATCCCAAGTACATCGCTTACAAGCACATAAGCACCTCGCATGGCTGGTAGCACCACTGTATTGTTGAATGTTCACTTTCCTTCCCAGGTGCGCTGGAATAGACCCTTTTCACGGGGGCCATTTTGTGTCGAAAAGGCAGAATAAACACAGGTGCGAGCAGGGGCGGTTCTAGGCCTTTTTTGGGTGGGCTTTAGCCCACCCAAAAATAGTCTAAAAAAAAAAAAAAAATCCCTCTCCAAATCCATGGTGGTCATTAGTAGCAGTTTCTGTTAAAATTATCTTTATTTATTATTTATTTTAGCTTTAAAACTAATTTTTAATTTTCTGCTTAAAGTTCATGAAAAAAAGTGGCATTCTTGTTTTTTCCCACAATAATTTCATAATACCATTTGTAATGCCACCGTTGTAGTGCTGTTGTTCAAAATTACAGTACATTTTCTCAGATTTATTGGTGTCTTTCTAGTCACACAATTTAATAGTCAGTGTTTCCCATACACTGATCTATTTGTGGTGGTACACCCTACATAGATTTTGACCCCCACAAATACTGCCACATATTAATTTCAACTAGTTGACTGCAAACTCCTGCTGTAGTGCTTACAGTATATTATTATCTTGTCGGAATATTATTCCAGCCAATAAGTTAGGAAGTTCCCTTTTGATTTAATTTGACTTTTGTTTTGCCTACAAAGCAAAATGTTACTTTACTTGAAACTCCCCTGAAGTGATTTTGGTATTATTTATGCAAGCGTAATTCTACCATATAGTAACCTGTATGCAGAATATATATAGTATATATAGGGAAACAATTATTTTTTCATCGCTGTAAAACCACAGAACAGTAAAGAAGATATTGATGTGTGTAGTTCTTCATAGATCTAGTCTCTTCATTTTGATCTCAAAGTGCGCCAGTTTGATCCATTTTTACTTGAAACTGTACAAAATTTTCTTCCGGGGGGGCATGCCCTCGGACCCCCCTAGGGGTTCAGTGGTCCATGACCTTTGGGTGGGCTGAGCCCACCCAAAGCTCTGATGCTAAAACCGCCCCTGGGTGCGAGCAAAACACTAATGAGGTTTTTCACATTCCAATCATGGACGTTTGAAACCCTCATTAGTGTTTTTCTTGCACCTGTGCTAACCCTGTGAGAAGGATGTTCACTGCTCCGCCTTATCGGTGTGACTGCAATGTTGTTTGCGCGCCGCATGCAAACGCTGCACCGTGATAGTAATATCAAACACACTCTGTTGGAAATTCAGCACCTGACAGACGAAATACTGCTTTTAAACGGTTGTTTCACCGCAGAATATCGTAACACCGCCGGACAAACTACGCAGACATCCAAGAGGAATATAAGATCAAATTTGTGATAAGACGTCGGAAACGGGCAAGAAACCGTTTTCTCCCCTTGGCGCCTCACATCATGGACAGTAACCTTATGTGACGCAGTCCCTGAGCCATTGACGATGGGGCGAGCATGAAACAAATGAGCCTAATACAGAGTACAGATGGGAAGGATTTTGGTATTGTCACGGCAGATAGCCTACAAGCCCTCCGGGCATAATCATTAATATGGACATCTTATCTGAACATTGTCTCTAAGGCTTCGGGTGGCTTTTACTTTAGCGACGTAAGAATTTTCGGACTGAGGTGAGGGGAGTGTGTGAGCTTACTTGATGGCAGGCCACGGTTAACGCTCCAACCGCTTATCTTCCGGCCAGCGCGTCTTCTTGGATCCACCGGCACTTTACTCTTCAGTGTATGTTTGGCAGTTCATATAAGACTCAGACAAAAGTCCAAACAAAACCCCATTAAAGAAAGAAAGGGCAATTCCTAATTGTCCATCCCATTAGGCAGGTCTCCAGCTTGCTGAGAGACCAAGAGCTTTAGAGAGGCTGTCTCACACACAGCTTTTCCCAAAATGGCTCCCCAAGGCATGTGCTCTCTCGTCCGTGCGACCTCTCGAGAGTTGACCCGGAAGTTCTTCCTCTAGACTTCCTCTGTGGCATAACCCTGTAAGCTCCGCCCCCTCAGTCTGAAAAACAATCGGAAAGCCCCCGAGGTATCCTGCCGTAACAGTATTTTAATATGTGCAATAAGAACAATACTGATAATACTACTACTAGCTATTACTACTATTACTCTTACTCTTCTATTAGTAGTATTACTATAATAATGCCATACTTCTTAGATCCTCTGATGCATGGCAGGAACAGAGCAGTGGAGAACTCCCACCTGGCTTTGAAACATCAGTTACCAGAGCGCCCCCATACTCCTGGTAGGCTAAAACATTTTTAACAAGTAGAAAACATACAGCAGTAGTGAGGTGCTGGTTAACAAAAACTATTCATCTATCCCTAATTTTTGGCTTTGGTTATGTTTCAGATGTTTATGAGGTTCCTGACCATGAGGTAGGTTTTATCATTTATCAACAGCAATTACTAATACGTATTCACGATTGTTTATTGTGGAATTAATCTTTGGCCCCATCTTTAATGCATCTTTTTAAAGGAGAACTCTCCTCCAGTACGCAGGTCAGTTTCAGACTTTTTTTCATGGGTTATGTTCATTCATATCTTTTTTATAAACCTATACAATATTAAATAAGCGAATTTTGAAAATGATTTTGAAAGCATTTTGAGACCAATGGTTTTTCTTGCTTCATTACAGACTGTATCCAATCCCTAAAGCACATCCACAGTCTTTGGCACCTATACCCAGCTCCAGGTAGGTCTGCTGACACTGAGAACATTGAAGACTCAGTGTGGTGGCCTCAAAAATCCTTCACATGGTGAAGATTTGACATTATTTTATTATTTTATTTTTTTTCCATAAATTAGAAACTCTCCCCTATATAACTTTTTGAATGATTGAGATAGCTATCTCAGATCAAGTTATGAGTATTTTAATCTGTTGTGTGCCTAAAAGTCAAATGTGGGGGGAAATGGGTTTAAACTTTCCACAACGTTCTATTGCGACAAGTGAAGGGTTTCTGCAGGCCACCACATACTGTATATACATTTTCAAGATTGCAAAACAAAACTGTATTTAAAGTAGAATTGTATTTGTTTGTAATAATAATAATAATGGATTTAATTTGTATAGCACACTTTAAAATACAACAAAATCTCAAGGTGCTTCACAGAGTAAAAACAAACGTAGCAATAATAGCAACATAGTAAAAGCACATAAAACAGATCAGCTAAAAACAGATCAGTTCACATAAAAGCAACATATTAGAAGGCACAGTGGAACAGGTGAGTCTTAAGTTGTGATTTAAAAAAAGAAGCTTTGTCTGGGGGGAGGCCCACAGTCTCAGACTTTGAAAACCCCTGATGTACAGTAGGTGATGCTTATGAATGTCACACTCAGATCTTTTTCCCCCTCAGATTATACTGCTTCGCTATTACTATACTAATAATGATTTTTCTTTTCAGAATACATATTAGGAAATCTGCTGTACATGTAAGTGAAATATACATGGTCAAGAGACTAATTGTACTTTAAAAGAATGCGCATTGAGGCACTTAAGGCACACAGTACTTTTACTTATCAAGCGGTTTTGTAATTATCCAGATCCCGGAGCCCACAGGCGAGGATGAATATGAAGTTTGTGATTCAGATGATAGTAGGTATCAACTCAAGCAATGCCAATTGTTTCTGAAAGAGACATCAAGCATGAATCATTCCTAGCACACTGCGCCATCTAGAGGACGGTCAGCGGCGAGAAATATGTTTTGTCCAATAAATCATCAGTAGTCCCCAACACATAACTGCTCATCAAAGACATCGACTACAACCAGCAGGTCAGAAGAACACACATTTTTTATCATTGCATTGTCTTCCTCTAGGCTCCAACACAAAATCTGAGGAGGGTCCTCCCCCACTACTACCAAAACCTGTGTCCAGAGAGTAAGCACCACCTCTTTAACCAAATCACACACATTTAGGCTATTCTATGATCTTTTAATAACTAATTTTCACTTCCATTCACTGAGCCTCCCCTGAAACTGCTTGGAGCCCCCCTGGGGAGGCCCGCCTCCCACTTTGAAAACCCCCTGACCTATAACACCTCTACCAATTACTGAAGTGAATACCCATTGGACTCCAAGAAGTGACTTACTGTGCATCTAATAATCTCATCATATCTTTCTTTTTACTTTTAGGAGGTCACCTCAACCACCTTTAAGGCCGGTATGAATATCTTCTGATAAAAGTACAGAAGTGTCAATGTACCTATTTTAGCAGGCAGCTAATTTTGAAGATTTTTGATGATGCTAAAAATGAAATTCTCTCTCTTTTTACAGTGGCCAGATGTAAAACACAGGGAATCTGAAAGTAAGCGTTCACATTCATAAATGCACATAATACATGCATATTATCAGTTAAGCCAATATCTGGCTTTTATTAAATATTGGATTTTGGCCCAGTGAGTGTTGGTCACCTATGATGGAGCTTCCTCTCTGACCACAGTCACCGCTACACATAAACAGTCTGTAAAACCTGTAGTCAAATTTTATCTGTGCACTTTTTATTTATTAATTTAATTGTCCTGTAAGAAGTAATCCATGTCAAGGCGGTTAATGTATTCCAGATGTGGTCGGCCAGCCTGCCTTAAAGAGCTGTTAACCCAGCTAGCTTTCATTGGAGACTTTAATGTCTCATGATGGCAGAAATGCTGTTAGGGGAAAGAGCTTGTTTGGGACATAAACTCTAAATATAATGAATAGCAGCTATCGGCACCTACAATTAAAAATAAATGTCTGTATTGGCTTTCAAAAACCTATATCGGTCAAACCCTAATACAGTGCACTGCTCTTATAGTGATCATCACCTTGGGACGGGTCCAATTGATCACTATAAACGGATTATCATTATAACTGATTTTTTTTCTTTCTCTTTATTTCTCATGCAGATTACCATCTAATTGACATGTGTATATGTATTACATGACTACAGTGCATATAAAATAAAGGAATATTATTGACTTTCAAAATCCATACAGTGAGTTAGGCCTCCAGCTGTTTCAAACACAGCGGTCTTGTGTAGACAGAGACGCCACCATCTCTCCACGGACAGAGATGCCGTGATCTCTCCATATACAGGCAGACATGCTCATGGCTCATTTTTGGCAGTTTGTAAGTAAAAATAAAATAAAATTACTGTAGTTTAAAAAATAAATCCATTGTTCTCAGGTGGGACAAGGCCTAAAACGATCACTGTGAGCAGAGTATTGATCACTATAAGCGAATCATTTAAACAGCATGTGTATAGGAATGATTCGGGACCAAGCTTTTTGATCAATATAAGCGGTTGATCACTATAACCGTGATGACTGTAAGCGGATTCCACTGTACATCCATCATGCTGAATTTACACAATATGAAGGACACTGATGAGGAGAATCCAGGTAAAAGCCAATTAAGCCTGATTGATTTGACTAATTAAATCTCTAATAATAATCACAAATTAAGAGAGGCAGACGAGTTAAGAGAAGGATTTTCAAGCTTTGATGCAACTGAGATGTGGATCGTGCAAAAGGGGACTGCAAGTCAATATCAGGAGGATGTATATTTTGGACATGTATGTACAAAATGTATGTACACACTTACCTTTGTTATTTGTGGAATTTATATTTGCGACATCTTTATTGAATACTCAATAGCAATGATAGACTTTCTAACTCCTGTCTGTCTGGATTTCCACAGGCCAGACGCTGATACACAGCAGCCAGAAACCCTCTGCTAATATCGGATTTCTAGCGGAATTGAAACGACAAAAGTAAGAAATGCTGCATATTCACTATCTGTAAGCTTACTGTACGTGTGAGTAAACTCACCCTACACATTTGAATGCCTGTGGAAAGGGGATATTTGGCTCTTGAACGCAGCACTGTGCTGCATTCACTGTGGTTTGTGTGGGAGAGAAAAAAACGAGTCTGTTGCCTCCTCTGCAGGGTTCCTATTCCACAGATGTCAAACCTCCCCAGTAAGTAGCCTACAGGCCTTTTTGTCTTAAAGCCACTTAATAACCCTATAGCCTACATGTATCATTTAGCACATTTATCATTGAGTGTTTTTACAGCACTGAAGCTACATTAGCATGAGTTATTCATGTCTGTGTTTCTGCTGTCCCAGGACAAGCCCACAGAGGAAGTGATTCTGCTGAAGATGGGTCAATAGACACAGAAAAGGTGGCCCAAGCACTCAATTGTACGGATCAGTGGTTCTCAACGTGGGGTGCGGGGACCACCACACGGGTCCTAGAGGGGGTTCCAGGGGGTCCCCATCATCAAATCACTAAATTGTTAAGCGTCAACATTATTTAATTTACCAGAATTTATCACAATTAGAGAATGTACACTGACTATTTTGGTCATAGTTTCACTGTTATCTCTCGACCTACAATACAGATTGTCATGGAATTCTGGATAAAACAATAAAAATAATATCAGATTTGGGTCAATGAGACAAAATCTCATCACATAGAGGTCCTTGGCTCTAATGTGGCCTAAATTAGGGGTCCTTATATGAGAAAGGGTGAGAATCACTGGTCCAGATGAAGAACTGATTCATATGTGTTAAGAAACCATGTTTATGATTTTCTGCTTATCTGTACTTGATTTACTCTCTTCCAGCCGGCAGATATCTATAAAAAACCCTGGTACGCAAGCGCCTGTGACCGCAAGACCGCCGAGGACGCCCTGATCCGGTCGAATAAAGTAAGACCCTCAGCTGAGGAGTTGGTGGATTTGATGAGATTTCGTCAAATCTGAGAATATTTATGATATTATATTATATAGATTATAGATAACAGTGGATGATCAAAACGGTCATTCTTCTACATTCTTTAATGGTTTCAACTTCCTGTGTATGAAATATGCTGAAGTTTAACAAGTCATTAATTTGCTGGGGACCTTGTGGAACACCCCCAGTGATAAGATAATAACCACTGCCATGAATAAAGCCATGTTGAGTTTGACTGCGAGTCCCCCCTGTGGTCAGGACGGCTCGTTTCTGGTGAGGAAGAGTTCCGGTCAGGACACGCAGCAGCCCTACACGCTGGTGGTGCTTTACAACGACAAAGTGTACAACATCCCCGTCCGCTTCGTCCAGAGCACTCAGGAGTACGCTCTGGGCAGAGAGAAGAAAGGAGAGGAGGTACGCCACGTGACTTTTCACTTTTGTTTTGACGTGTTGAAAACGAGCGCATATAGGGGCTTTCGGGGCCCGCATGCATCAAACCTCTAGGGATTGTAAAATGAGACGTACGCTTCCTCTGTGGTTTTATGTAGCAGTGGATGATACAGGTTTATGGGTTTTTTGAAGGAAAATACAAATTTTTGGGGGGATTGTGAAGCTTCTGAAATCTAATGATTTCTGCTAGAGGAGTATTTACATTTGACCATATTCATGCATACATAAAAAAAAAATGCAGGGATTCCATGTTTACAAAACCTAATACAGTATAATCACTGGTCAGGTCTAGACCATTTTGAAAAGCAGTTTGGCTTAATTAGGAAATCCACCAAAACTGAAAAGCACAATGGAAAATGGTATACTTCTTTTGTCAAGAAAGCACGTGAAGTCAGGTCCAGGCACAACTGTCAGTTGAATATAAAATGCTAGAACTCACATTTTTCTCTATTGCTGTTCCTCCAAAGCCATATTAAGTTGATTTGAAATCCTATTCGCTCTGATTCCAGTTCTTCATTTTCGCTTGTCATTCTAAAAAAAGTAATTTTTCCTAAAATATCCCCAATCGATTCGAGTTTCAATATGAGCTTCCAATATACAGGTATAGGGGGGGGGGGGAATAGCTGGTGGGGGGGGGGGGGGGGTGTTTTACTGTACCTAGACTACACACATTTCAAATTCAAAACCTTTCATCAGAGGATTCGGTGACTAACTGATCATCCTCACCTCCTCAGCGTTTCAGCAGCATCTCCCACATCATCGAGCACCACCAGAGGATCCCTATCGTACTGATCGACACCCTGAGCAACACCAAAGACCTCACCAAGCTGTGCTATGCTGTGAAGCCCTAGGGGACCCTCACTGTCTAGGAGCCAAGAGCAGACTGCACTTGTATCCCGTACCGCTGTTTACTGTTACACCAATGTTTACAGAATTGGTAATTGGATGCTATTCTCGTCCATTGTTATTTTAACTTCATGTCTAACCTTGATGGAGCCAAAACATGAAAGATTGTATTTTCTATTGTAATTTTGTAATAAAATTCTTGTTTGTGTTGTATGACTCAGCCCGCACCTTCAAATCAATCACCACAAAACACCACTAGGAACTGACAGACTATTTTTCATTTATTATCTGTTCCAACAAGTAATGCTATCATATTCATGCAGATTCTTTGCATAACAAAAAATTACTACTGTAGGCACTTGGTGAACACAGATTCTCAGGTAAATATTTAACAGTACCTCTAGTCGGAGTATATACAATTATAAATCTTTATCTAAATTGAAAAAATATATACACAGCGAGTTGCTGACGGTTAAGTTTGTGCCTCTAAAGTTGGGCTATATATATGCATGATTTAGGTAAATCTATCCGATGGTCCTAGACTGACACACAAGCCGCAGTTCCCCTTGTCCTGGATACTGAAGGGTCGCGGCTACATATAAGGAAATGTGTAGCAGCAGCAGGACACAGGTGGAGATTGTCATAGGCTTTAGGCCTGATAAGGTGAGGTAATGGGGAAATGCATATCCTCCCTTCATAGTGCAATTAAAAGATTCTCTTTTCAAGTCAAAAAGCGAGAGGAATATCATTGAGGAAATCATGCTCCAATTATTGAGGCCTAACTGGTGTTTGAAATTTCCGAAAGCAAAAAATTTGACTAGAAATTCATCGACATCACATACCACAGGTTTAGCTTTAAAAGTAGTTTTGTGTCCTTCGGGATATTTACTCCCACTGAATATGAATGTCTGAAATTATGCCTACCACAGATAATACTATATCGAACATATTTGAATCTATACAAAGATTTTTTTTTACAAATACATGGATTCTTCCAAGAGCCCATTATAAAGAATATAAAGGTTAGACCTGAAAGTCATAAATAAATGTTGAATAAAACAGCTTATTGTCTTTTAACACACAGTTTTGGTATAATATCTGAGTAACTTGTGGGCCCTTGCGTCCCATTCCAAAAACATAAATATGACAGCATCTACGTACACTGTATAGCCTACCCGTATGTAAACGGATTCATAAAACTCATGGTATGGCAAATACACATACTAGTGTTCTATGAAAGATTACATATGACAGTGTACTTATTAAATCACCTTAAATAACAAAGCTATTGCGTAGACAAAATATATAAACAATACTAAGAACCAAGATGTCAACACCACAGCACGGCGGCTTTTTAAATCAGAACTAAATCTAGAGTTCGACTCAAGCTACTCGGACTGGGAGAGAAACTAAAGTAAAATGTTGAAATTACCCTGAGTATGTGAACCCTCCAGAAGTGTGACACCAATGGTTTACACTGTATCCTACTCAAAAGTAACCAGTCTTAATTAAGACATCAACATTTGAGACCACTATTGCGTCCATTATTTTGTTGTATTGCAAAGCCACCTTTCATACCATTTCGTTTTCCAGTGTGGACGACATTTAAGAATTTTCAGATTTTGGCCTTTTCCAGTCCATCGTGTGTCGCTGCCGATGGACCATCCACGTGTCCTGGCTGTCAAAGACCCTGCCGCAAAACCAGCAGCGAAACTGCATCGAAAGATCCCGGCTAGGAGAGACCGCGCTGACAACTTCGTACTTCTTCTTGCTCATCCTTCTAAGTTTGAGTTTCAAGATGAACCTCTCCTGCACCGAGGTTTTCAAACGCGCAGCAGGTCCAGGAGATGTGGCGTTTGACGGCCCGTTTGCCCCGGGGATCTCGCCGTCGACGGCCGAAAGAGCGTTCATTGTTTTGCGGGACAGTCTAACCTTCCGGACATCTCCTCTGTACCTGTGGACAACCTCCATGATCTTGGTCACCTCGGGGATGTCGGCGTCCGGATGATTTAGCACCACGACGGGCTGCTCTCCAGACGGACGCTTGATCGGTTGACTTGGATGTGCGGCGATCAGCTTCAGGGTCCTCTCCGCGTCTCTCGGAGCCGGCTGACAGTGACGCGCGGAGGCTGCCGAGGGCTCCTCTCGGATGGTTTGGCTCGAGGGTCTCCTGGTGGTGCTGAGGAGATCTGGTGGACACGGGTCCTCCGTGGGCGGTTCTCTCTTTCTCTTCCCTTGGACACTCGGCTCTGAAGAAACAGCGAGGCTTGAATCTTCAGAGGGCGTCTTGCCTGTAATTACAAAAAAGGTGGAAATGCTATCATTTGAAAATACACTCTTTCTCTCAGCACATCTCAGTATGGATGCAATCAGAAGAAAAGAAATCACTGAAAATGGCTTTTATGACCATAAAAGCAAAACTCGTGAGCTGAACGTTCAAATGATAAGTGTGCAATCAAAATGCTGTCAGTTTTTTTTTTTTGACATTCTAAAACTTCAGTGTGCAGAGATAATAGCTGTGTAATTTAGCTTCTTACCCTGCGGTGTAATTACAGGTTGGAGACCCGGGGAGGACTTGGCATAATTCCTATGGGGAGTCGCGCCATCAGTGACTAAAGTCTCCTCATTGTCTGACACATGGCAGTCCATGGCACCGTCAGAGTGTTGGAGCAGTATCGTTTCAGGGCACCTCTCTGCAGTTCCTGATGGTTCCTCCGCACGAGACTGGCTCATCTCATCGGCTGAAACGCCGTTGTCGACTTCGGTTTTGACGCACTGCAGCGACGGCTCCGTGTCATCGTGGATTCCTGTATTTGTCGATGGCATGGCGTTGAGGGCCGGAGGCCTCGTTCCATCCATATTTTTAACCCCTGCGGGCTTCGTAGTGCAATCGGGTGGAACTGAGATCTTGTTTTCGACCGTGTGCACACCGAGGTCACTGCATGTGCTGAGATGTTGTGATTGACCCGATTGTGGGTTGAGGTCTTCTCCTGACGTTGATTGCGATGTAGAGGACGCGATCGCTTTGGAGATGCTGTGCTGGTCAGTCTTGAGAGCTTTGGTCGAGTTCTTCCGGGCATTTTCTTCCACCGACGGTGCTATTTGGACAAACTGCTGCGTCGCCTCCGAAGTTGCGTGAGGGTTCGGTAGTAGATGATAGTCGTCCAGCAAACCACCTCCGGATGGACATACAGGGCTTTGTGACGTCCACTGCTTTTCCTTCACGGGATTCTTTTTCAAAACTAGCTTCAACCCTGGTGACCTTTGAACCCTGGTTTTAGATCTGGCCTTTCTTCTCCGTCCTCGCCTGAATCCTCTTCTCCTGCTCTTATTTTTAGGTAGAGCTTGAGAAAGCGATGCCTGGTCATCACTCTCCTTTGTCAGCTTCAGCTCTTTGGGGGCATCCACGCCATCCTCATAGGGATTTACAGTTTTAGGCTCCTCGTTCTTCCTCTTGTGTTCCTCAGTATCCCCGTCAATTTTTAATTCCTGATTCTCTCGGTTTTCTTGGATTTGAGCGCACCCAGCTGGCTCATTCTTGGCCGAGATTGAGGCGTCGTCGTTCAGAGTCATTTGATTTTGTCCAATGTGGATTTCATCGTTCAAATTTGGCTGGCATCTATTTGGGTCAAACACACAATGAGCGTCGACAGCAGCACTTTCAGGCGGAATAGGTTCTTCTTTGTCTGATGATGGCGTCGTCATTTTGAATCTTTTGGCATATGCAGCACTATTCTGGGGTACCGTTATCTGGTTCTTCACTGTGAGGACAGTAAGATCGACGCTGCTGTTTGGGAATCCAGAGTTCGACATGATGCAGTTCTCCGACTTTGGATGCAGGTTCACGTCTTGAGGAACATTTGACAGTACAGTCTTAAGAGCCTTGGTCCATTTCTGGCCACCTGTTTCCCCAGCTGTAGACCTCATCAAAAACTGTTGGGTTTCCTCTAGTGTTGTTTTTGGATCGGATAGGCTGCAGTATTTATCCAAGAATTCTCTTCCCGGCAGAGAGAGACAGCCTTCTGACAGCCAGCACATTTCCCTCTCTCTATTTCTCGTCAATTGATGCTTTATTTTGGGGTTCGCGTCATTTGGCTTGATTGTTATGGGTTCAACCTCCTTCATGTTCTGGTTACCGTTCTTCTGACCGACGTGTGCGGTGTTCACGTGCTTTGTGATCAGCCGTTTCTGAGGCGTCTCATAGCTACAGTACTGACAACGGAAGGTGTGAGCGGTTGTTTTACGCCCAAACGGTTTCTGAAGGTCCTTTTGTGTGTGAATTGAAAGATCAATCTCGCTACCACCTTCCAGGCCCAGGTTATGGAGATACATGTGCTCTAAAAACACACCAGCATCACTTGTGGAGAACTTCTCACACGCTTCACATGAAAATTTGCCATTTTGGCAGTGATGCACGGTCAGGTGTGCGCTGAACTCCGAGAACGTGCGTTGAACATTGTCATTACAAATATTGCAGCTGGAAAAAGTGTCCTTGTGGCTTAATAGATGCACCTGAAGGTAGGAGAACGCATGGGTACTGAAAGCACACATATGGCAAGAGAAAACGGGCGAACTTCCTCTGTGAGTTTCCTCAAAGTGTTTCACTAAGTCTTTGTGGGCGAATTCCACGTTGTCCTTGCATTGAGAGCATTTGAACCTGAGAATATTTCCACTGTTCTTTGCCTTGTGTTGACTCTGTTTACGGGGGGACTTCTTCTTTGATGAAGGCCATACTGTGTTCTGCTCCCACTCCTCCGCTATCTTCTTTGGTCCATGCTTATCTTCGCTTTGCATAGTTGGGGGCTGAACAGCGGTCTTCCTGAGGCGGAGTCGTTTGTGCCAATCTCTATTCTTCATGTTGACAACCGGTTTATTGTCTCCCGTGGAGGTCGCCGCGCCAACGTCCATGGCTTTTCAGGTCACTATAAAAGTGTAGCAAAAAAAAATGATCAGGAAAATAATAATAACAATAACAACAACAACAACAATATACTTTTAACATGAGGTATTGAACGGTTAATGCAACAAATCAGATAAATGTCGATCAAATTCCTGTATTTTTGTTATTAAATGCTTTCAACAAACTTGGCCTTTTCTGAAAGTCTGCCGTTTGTTCATCTTGAGATTTAACTGTCAGTGTCAACCTATCACTTTGCATTATAACCAGCACAACTTGTTTTTCGATTCTGCATTTGTGACAGGACATCACTGCAATCAGGCCTTATTGATTTGCTGTCCTTGATTTGCAATTAAGAATTTTGCATACATGCACTTGATTGTTGTAACAAAGAACCACATTAGATCGTCTATTATGATATGCTATGATATGCAACACTTGTTCTGAGTCATATTAACGTTACATAACTCAGTTACATTTTAACGTTACATAACCACTGTGTGCTAATTGCTACAGTCCTCCAACAATGACTGCAGCTCCACTACTATAGTCAACTTTGCGTGTCATTTTTGCTTGAGTCCACCTGTTGCTGGCTATGTTTCAAATCTATTTGACATGGACACAAATGTATCAAAGTATCGACCATCAGGTGCAGAAAACTATTTTCAGCTCAAAACCCACCTGTTTCAGATAGCGATCCCTCAACGTTACACGAAATACACCACAGAATTAGAAGTCGCGTTAAAAAAAACGTGCAAACTAACAATGTTCGACAAATAAATGAGTATGGGACGGGTAGGTTGGTCGGGGGGCATCATGTGCGGGCCATTTGGGCAATTTGCTTTGACCACAACAAAGTGATGAGACTGCCTTTGTAACGAGCAACAAAACGCCGAGGGAATAATTTAAAAGTTCAGAGGAATCGATCGCATCGCGATTGCATTCGCGACCTTTTCCCATTCCTAGGAAACAACACAGCGTGTTATTTAGAAACGGAGATGACTCCGCGTTGCCTTTTTAAAACGTTATTTGGACATAGCGTTTGAGTGATTTGAATGGTTAACGTGACGCACAAGAGAGCTTACAAAGACGAATAACTTCAACAATCAAAAGCATGCCAACAAAGTTATGCCACAACCGTTTTTTTAAACTTGCATCGAATTATTACTGCAGATGTGCGCACCGGGCGACCTGGATGAAAGAGAAAACTCGTGTTATTTAGACGCTTCTCGAGGTTTTTACCTTTTCTTTTGTGGAGAGCTTGACAGCTCAGCAGCGAGTGGCAGCCATGATGTTTCATCCGGGGATTACAGCCTGCAGCCCCTGAGCTGCTTTAGCCTTTAGCCTGGTTCCTCTGAGACAGACAGAGACCAGTCAGTCGTGGGCCTGCTGGCTGCTGCTGCTGCACTAACCGACAATGCGACTATAATAACGTGAACTGTTAACCATGTCTGGGTGCGTTAATGTAGTGGCAAATACATTCAAGGTAGCACCGCCACCTCCGTATGTGTGATTTATTAGCAGAAGGCAAACAGCCACACAAAAATCACCTATCAGCATGCATCATGTTTGTCCCTAAAAAGACCCCGTCCGTCCCCCCCGAACATCAGCTTGATATGATTTTTCAATGGATTTTTCCTACTATGAATTGATGTCATAATTGTGCCAGCCTCTGTTTATGTGTGTTAACGTTATACAGAGGGTGGCTAAACTATCCAAGGTGAGTAGTAGCCTAGACCCACCTTGTTTTGATACAGTTGATCTAGGTGTGAGTAAATTCTGCCTCATTTCAAAGAGGTTTACTTGCGTTTATTTAGCCCCCACTACGCTCCCTGGTGGTAAAGGATGAGTCAAATAAATTGCTGTTTTCACAAACTGGACTGGAAATAAATAAATAAATACAATTAAATCTGCAGGTATGAGGTGCCCCAGGGCAAGCATCTTCTATTGTAGTGGTTCTCAGCGTGGAGTTCGGGGACCACCAGGGGGTCCTTGAGGGAGTTCCAGGGGGACCGAGGGAGGGATGACTCTTTTGGCCATTGTTTCACTGTTATCTCTCTACAATACAGATAGTCATGGAATTCTATTCTGGACACATTTTCAGATTTGGATCTGAGACAAAATGTCATGGGGGTCCGTGGCACCAATGTGGATCGAATTAGGGGTCCTTTCCTTGATATGAAAAAGGTTGAGAATCAATGTTCTATATTAGGCTACCTCCCTGGCTACCAGCACTCACCATTCAACCTTTTTGCATCTGACCCAGACAGTCGTGTCCAGCCCACCCATCAAATAGCCTGGGTTAGGCAAATTAAAATGATCGTATGCACTATGAAAATGATCGTTTATGAGCCGTCACACTGAAATGTAAAGTCTCAGAGCAGCCGCATTTGGCAGGTGGGTTCCTATGGCCCCCCACTACTCCCCCATGACCATGGTAAGATGACCCTCTTCTTGTGGTGAGAGAGGAGGGCATCTGCTCAGTCTAGGATAGAGAATCCCCCCGTAGGGAATTCTACAGGAGTCAAGACGTTGGTGGTGGACTGGGGAGGTGGGTGGAGCGAAACACAGCTCCGGAGAAGATGATCAGCCCGAGGTAGGACCAGCCACTGAGATGAACAATCAGGAAAGAGGATGATGCCATGATGACCATGCATATACTGCTCGTGTCTTCTTTGTTGGTTGGCTCAGCAGACAGGGATTTATGTCATCACGGATGACATCAGCGAGTATGACATCACCGATGTTTTGACAGATGTCCTGGGCTGATTGGCTATGACTGGTCTCCCCATCTTGAAACTCGGTCGAGACCAACATGTGTCGACCAGATGGTGGCGCTATAGCAACTTTATGTTTTGGCCTATAACTTCTGAACCGTATGGGCCACAATCAGAATTTCCATAGATTGGAATGCCGTAATGTAATGTAATAATAATAATTATTATTATTATTATCATCGTTGTTGTTGTTGTTGTTGTAGTAAGAATGCAATACGGCCAGAGTTCATATTTCAGACGTCAATCAATCAAGTCAAGTCAAGTCAAGTTTATTTGTATAGCACATTTCATACACAGAGGCAATTCAAAGTGCTTCACATAAAATGGTTGACAAGAAAACAAAAGAATAAAAGAAGAGAATAACATGGACATTTAAAAGCATCACAACAAAACTTTAAGAGCATAAAAAGTGCATTAAGCAACAGGCGGAGCAGTTACAAAAAGAGCTAAAAACTTATAGAGGACTCATTGGGTTTGCATAATAGAATAAATCAGTTTTTCTATATTGAATCCCCTGACATCATGACTATATAATAAACATGATTACACACACATGATTGGAAAAATGTCCATACCTTTATAACAGTTGGACTCTAACCTTTATAGGCCACACATATCTCCTAAAAAAACAGCTGTCAGCAGTTAAAAGCGACGGTAAACATAAAAGTATTTAGTCTATTTTTAAAAGTAAGTCAAGTTGGGGCAGATCCGAGGTCTTCAGGCGGTTTGTTCCAGCTAGCAGAAGCATATA
The DNA here is from genome assembly GCF_964638095.1 of Poromitra crassiceps. Classification (NCBI taxonomy): domain Eukaryota; kingdom Metazoa; phylum Chordata; class Actinopteri; order Beryciformes; family Melamphaidae; genus Poromitra; species Poromitra crassiceps. The sequence goes on from NC_139647.1 coordinate 23,226,818, forward strand.
GTGGGTGAATGCGGCCTTCCCATGATTTAATTTGATCCTAGGGACAGTTAATAAGCTGGACCCTGCTGACCTGAGAGGTCTAGACGGTTCGTAGCGTGGGAGCAATTCAGCGATGTATTTTGGGCCTAGGCCGTTAAGTGATTTGTAGACTAGTAACAGTATTTTAAAATCTATTCTATGACACACTGGCAACCAGTGTAAGGACTTAAGAACTGGAGTGATATGATCAGCTTTCTTGTCTTCGTTAGACTCTAGCAGCAGCATTCTGAGCTGAAGTTGCCTAAGTTCTTTTTTGGAGAGACCAGAGAAAAGGCTATTGCAGTAGTCTAACCTACTATAGATGAAGGCGTGAATTAGTTTTTCTAGATCCTGTCTGGACATGTAGCCCCTAATTCTTGCTATATTTTTAGGTGAATATGCCCGGATGGATCCCGGGCAGTGATTGGATGTTTTCTGATGTTGTAAGCTTACTTTTAATTGGTTGCAGCATCATGCTCAGGGTGCAGAGGAACGTTGCCTTATGTACTCCTCCGGAATTTCTCCTTCCAAGACTAGAAGTCGTAAATACATCAGCGTCGCAAACCTTATAAACTACCTTATATCAAAATTAAAATGGTGTATTTGGCTATAATTGTTTTGATATGCATCAGACATGTAAAGCATTCCCCAGTCTACTTTGTTGGGTAGGTCCACTGTCATTGGGTAGGTCCATCATTGGGCTAGAACGTTCATTTTACCGATAGTACTTGAAGGCAGCAATGTTTGCTCAGCTGAACTCGTGGTCGCCTCACTGAGTACAACAAACTAAGCATTTTCGGCTAGTTTGATTGTTTACTTCAGTAAATCAGACAGCAAGATTCACTACATGTGCTAATTGGTGGTGAGTATCCACTTCTCGATGTTTAATATCTGTATGTTCCAGCTCGGGGAAAGAAAGAAGTCAGAGCACGCGCACGCACATCTCTTTTTCAGGTGCTGATCCGAAATAATTTAATTCAGAAAGACTCGCGACACTGTAGCAAAACAGTTGCGAGCTGCCACAGTGTCGCGAGTCTTCCAGCTTGGGAAAATCCATTGAACCGGCTGAATCTGAATGAGTGATCGGGGATGCTTGCTTCATCCTGGTTTTCTTTGCTCACTTCACATTCTACCCGCATGTAGCCTATTATTTTATTTTGAAAATTCTTTCTTCATAAACATACGTTTTTAGGCTCTTATAAACAATATTAAAAGCAACAAGTTTTTAGAATATTACAGAATTACAGATTTGATGTAATCCCCTGAAATTGAATTCAATTGACTGACTCTGTCACTATAATGTCTGTCCTTATTATTTATTTTATTGTAACATTTCTATTTGTCTTCGTAATCAAATCATGTGTCTGACATAATTTGTACAACTTTTTTGTTGAATAAAGTTTTTTTTCTGGGGGGTGGCTGTGTTCCCTATGGATATAAGGAATGACTGCAGTTCACACCTGTTTGTATTTCAGACGTTTCCAAAGCACCTTCTTAAATGGAGCTAGAGGACCAATGGTGGAAAGGACAACTCGCTGCAGATATATACCAGGCACTACGATACAAAGTAAGTGGGATCCTGACCTGCTGGATACATGAACCACTTTATGATTGGAGGGGGAAAGCAGTTAGCCAACTACTCTTGAGATCTCAAAAACTATGTTGTTAACAGGAGCTCAAGCTGCCTTCCTACAAAGGGCAGTCTCCTCAGCTCAACTTCAGGCGATACTTTGCAGACCTCATAGCCATCATCAGCAACCGCTTCCGGCTGTGTCCTGCAGCCAGACACCTCGCCGTCTACCTGCTGGACACCTTTATGGATCGTTATGACATCACGGTGCAGCAGCTGCACATGGTCTCACTCTCGTGCCTCCTTTTGGCCAGTAAGTCTGTAACTGGCCTCTGTATGTGCTGCAGTGTTTCACTGTTTGCCCTGCGTTATTAGTTGTTGTGATGGCATGGTGTCCTCACCCCCTTCCTCCCCCCCCCCCCCCAATCCTGCAGGTAAGTTTGAGGAGAGAGAGGACCGGGTGCCCAAGCTGGACACCCTCAACAGCCTGGCCTGCATGAGCTCCATGAACCTGGTGCTGACCAAGCAGGGCTTGCTGCACATGGAGCTGCTGCTGATGGAGACCATCCAGTGGAACCTGTACTTCCCCACTGCGGCTCACTTTATCGAGTACTACCTGTCCATCGCCGTCCACGAGGGAGACCTCCACGACGGCTGGCCCCTGACCTGCCTGGAGAAGACCAAACTTTACATGGCCAAGTATGCCGATTACTTCCTGGAGGTCTCCTTACAAGGCAAGTCACATTTCATTATGATCAGTGATGTTTAGATCAGTATTTTGTACCACTTAGAATCAGTGGTTCTAATTCTAATTCTCTCACCACTGTTAACTGATATCGGACTGAATTGTGAACTCGTTAACACGCTATTTCCATCTTCTAGTCTGAGATTGCAAGTGTAAGTGATTTTCCATGAGGGGAATGCCCCAGGGGAATTCCATGTTCCCTAAACAATCATAAGAGACCAACATATCTGCCTGAAACTTTATTTTTAATATTTATTTTCATTTTCAAATAAACATAAGACAATAACACAAAGTTAAGTAGGTCCAGTGGACCCAGGCAACTGTTAAGTCCCTTACTAACTGAAACCTAATCAGATAGTGTATAACCTGACACAGCTGATTTGCAGCAGTAACGGTGCTCAAGCTGCAGATGGTAATAATGGGCTGCTGTTTTGTTGTTGTCGTCTCCCCCTCAGATCATGTGTTTTTGTGTTTCGCACCGTCGCTGGTGGCTGCTGCATGTGTGGCCGCCTCGCGCCTCATCCTGCACCTGTCCCCTACCTGGCCCCCCCGCCTGCAGCGCCTCACAAGCTACACGTGGGACAACCTGGTCACCTGCGCTGAGAAACTACTCATGTGAGTGTCTGTTCCCGGCTCCAATAATGGCGCCAAACTGCGCCAAGCCCTTGACAGTTAAAGGAGAAGTTCACCGAAAAACAACGCTGATTTATTTTTGCACATTATCTCACACAGATCCGAAAACTCAAGTTTTGCAGACAAATGACATCACTGGTCCACGACTTAAAGCCCCATTCGGCAGCTTTTCCAAGTTTTGCTATTGGGGAAACGGCGCCCTCTGGGTGCAATAGCATCGGTATCGATATCGCCGTTCAAAGTCAACAAAACACAGCGCCAGAAAGCTCTATGTACATGTTGTGACATCGGGTACTCCCCACGTGATGAAATAATAATCCATAGTTACGCGAAACGTCATTTTCGTAGCAACTCCGCACCGAGTTACTTCCTTGTTTTCCTGAACACAGCGCTTCCGCTGTACACAGCGCATGCGTGGTATGTCGCACAATGCTGCCTCCAGGACGCCGGCACAAAAATGCTTAATCCCAGGAGAGGCCTTTGGAGGGCGCTGTGGGACCAATAGAGGCGACATTCTCCCTGTTACAAGTCACTGTACCATCTTCAATGACTAAAAAGCTGTTATTATTAAGGTGAAAAAGTTACTGATTGGGGCTTTAACTCAAATCATCTCTCAATAACTGTCAACCTATATGAATGTCTGTAAAACTGTTGTTTTTGGAAATGTGTGACATAACACTATGTGCAAAATCTATATTTAAAATCTATTTATATCAAATCTATTTAATATTCAGCTAGAGAAACACATCAATAATGAACAGAGCAACACTTTTGTCTTTCTTCCATCCAGTGCACATGACAGCGATGTCAAAGAAGCCAACAAGCAGAAGGGCACGCAGCCCAGCCAGCAGCAGCAGCAGCAGCAGCAGCAGCAGCAGCAGCAGCAGCAGCAGCAGCAGGGCCAGACGGTGTACCACAGTTCGGGCCAGACAGCCACCGTGGCCCAGTACCTGCACAGGCCGGGCATGCAGTACCCCCAGCAGCCACCGCAGCCCGGCAGCATGGCCGCCGCCAGCCACAGGCCCGCCTCCTACCTCAACCACTCCACCGGCCTGCAGCAGGCTCCAAACGGCCTCCAGCACAGCAGTGCCCAGACCATCTCTGCCACACTAGACCCAAAGGCTAACCTCCCCAACAGGGCCTACCAAGTCAGTATGCACTACACGTGTGCCGCGTCCTGCTTCGACAGATGATTGTATTTTCGGGAGGAGTAGAAGAAGGATGGATTTGACCAGCTGTTTCTCTTGCACTGAGCCGAACACGTTGGATGAAACCGGGCACGCTTTTAATTTCAATAGACTTTTTGAGATTTGAACCATAGAGTGGACACAATGTGCAATATGCATACTCTGCAGAATTTCTCTTTTGACAGCCTGTGAGTTTTTTTTTCTTCCTTGCTTTATCCCTGCCCCCCAAAAATGAAAGAAAAGAAAAGAAATCAAGATGATTTGAGTTATCTTCAGGTGTGAATGTTGTGAGGTGGATACAGGGTGGGCTTTGTGTGCCACTATACCCACTGATATTGTTGTATGATTTAAAAAGTTCTGAATTTTATTTAAGCCAAACTACCTCAGAACAATTGAAATGATATTTTCTTGTTTTCCATAGCCAGTATTACTATTACTATCATGAGAAATGTGGCGTTAACTAAATGAATGGATTTATGTCGAGTTGTGGTTGACTTTGGATAAGAGCACAGTTCAGTCAGGTGTACCACAAGTGTTATGTTTTGTTTTTGGTCATTTTCAATTTGTTTGAAGAGTGAAGTGCTGTGTTTTTGTTAGTATTTTTTTTGCATTCTAGATATCACAGTTTATGTTGCTGAAAAAAATGGTAGCTATTCTGTACACAGGGTATATCAGTGCTGTGCACTTTGTTGATTGTTCTTTTAAATAAAAACAAATATTACATAATAGTGAGATCTAGTCCAGTTGATTTCTTAAATATTCTGAAGTATATTGCTTAAATGTGGTGTCTCGAGAATTGACAAGTGCTATATTTGAGGCTTGAGGACAACCTTCACTCATTAACTCATTAACTCATTTTTCTTTAGTTTGGATTTCTGTGGGAGAGTAATGGGTGTGCAACCAGTAACCCACCAGACTAAATATCACGTGCATCTCAGTCGTCCAGTAGAGCCAGAAGATAGAAGGTTCCATGCTGGTTTTTGACGAGGAAGACCCACACTTTACAGGATGTGGATGGCTGTAGACAGCCAGAGCAAACTGTTCCTGCAAAAGCAGTGCTATGGAAGCTGATGTTTGTAGATTGTGTTGTCCACGGTCTTCAGGCCATGTGGATAGGGAAAGCAGTAGACTAGTTTCAGTGTGTTTGTTAGCAGATTGGGGAAAAAATGATCTACCTGCCAAATGCTGGTAAATTGTGTCTGTGGTCCCACCTGGCTTGGTGAAAGACTACGTTTTGAGAATAATTTCCATTTGTTTGGCTGGTGAAATAGTGACTAATGAGGTCTGGGATCAAGAAGCTAGTGTGGCCTCTGTGAATGAAATGCTTGGTGTCTAGCCCAGTTCTAGATTTCCAGCAGGACAGGAGACAAAGCTCACCTCTAAAAAAATGTCACTTGATTGTGAGATTGTACCATGTGGTGGTGCTACATGGCTTCCAGCACCTGGTGTTCTCCATCTGGATGGTGACGGCCGGGGGAGGGTTTCCCCTCCCCTCCAGCTTCTCGAGGACCACACGGAGCATGGCTGAGCAGAGCAGCGATTCTTCAGCTTGACCGAGAGGAAGAACAATATTATATACAGTAACACGATTCTTTCCCAAGATCTAGCACAATAAACAAGCGGTTGCAGAGTATCAAGTAGTATTATGTTACCGCTACTGATGCATCGTACTCGAAACCACAGGGAAGTAAATGGCTGATGTAAGCTTTGTCTGCTGGATATTGAATCACACCTGGAATACACATCTATCATATAACACTCACACGATTTGTGCTCTAAGCAGCTGAACATGAACAAAAGCTACGAGAAACAGCTATGACACAATAGGAGTAAACAAAAGAATCCATCAAGAGCAGTATACTCTGGACTATTTTATTTAAATGGACTGTCTTGTTACACACAAAACATGGCACTCTTACATTTTATCCATTGGCAAGGCAGTCTACAGCCTGTAGAGGGCAGTACATGTCACATCTCTGCATGCAAGTTCAACTCTGTTTCTCCTATGTGGGAATATATGCTGTCTCTCCCTGAAAAATAAGGTTTGTCAGGGTTTTCACTAATAGAAACATGCCAGCAGTGTATGTTTTTCAACTGTGTTATACTGCTACTTAGCAGACAGACTTCCCAAGAGAAGAGACAATTTTGCATAATTTAATAAAGGCATTGACAATAATTGGTAGTTTCATCAGAGTCAAAATTTAACCCAGCCTTCAATGTGACGTCACAGACTATGTCTGTAGCATAAGTTTGTGACTGATAGTCCATGGAAGTCACGTGGAGGCTGGGTTTACCCAAGCTACCCTAATACCACCTTTAGATATTTCTATTCAATGCTTTAGTCATGTCACAATAATATAATGTTTTTGAGTTAAAATATGCTCTTGCCACCCCATGAATATTTCTCTGGATCTGCCCCTGAAGCTCGGGTAGGAAGAAGAGTCTAAATATTTATTCTAGTACATTATTTGTGTACCTCGGAGGTGAACCACATGTCCCCGCTGCTCCCGACGTCACAGGGAAAGGGCAAGGTTACTGTAGATCAGAGACACAAAGGTCGCCAATCTTTCCTCTGAGTTACATAAAGTCCAAATCAATGATTCTTTTTATTTTATTTTTTATTTTTTACAACTCCAACTTTAGACCTATACTTGATACATTCTGATGATCACTGCTGTCTTTTATTATTTATTTATTTATTTTTTATTATTTATTTTTATTTTTATTTTTTTACAAAAAACAACACCATCCAGGAAACCTCCTGCACACTTGACGACTTAATGACTTCATGTCATGATGTGGCCAGCCCTTACTAAAATAGTATTTCTGCTCTGAGGGATGCCCTGCAAAACGTCCTGTTGGGTCCCGTGTCACCGTCTGTGGTTCTGACTGACTTGCTGCTTCCCCCCTCAGGCCCAAACAAGACGCGCTGCCACTCAAACCCGTGGGTCCGGTTCAGCAGCCCCTCCTCCTCCTCCTCCTCCTCCTCACTGCTGGAAAACAGACAGAATGCTCAGAATGTTAAACAGCAATGAGAGAAAGAAGATGAATAACAAAATGAATTGAAGGCCTCATCATACCCGCCCACCACACAGTGACCTCTGGCCCTCGTCCTGCTTAAGAAGAACAGGGTATAAATGTTCAGTTTCACTGTGAATGTTCTGTTTATACCTACGTATATATACAGTATCTGATGTGATGATACAGGTTTCAGACAGCTCAACACAACTAGTGGGTGTGGCTTCCTGAAGCCTGGCCTTATAAATGGTTGAACCTGTGGTCGATACTAGCATGAGGAAAAATTCTGACACCCATTGTAAATTGAAGAGACCGGGGTCCAACAGCATCTGCAAACAGTTCTTGGTATTTGACTTAATATGCTTGGAGTACCAGAGGGGTAGAATTTATTGCATCAGTACAATTCAGTTAGGGTCAGAAAACTTTAACAATCAACTAAATTGACTTTCATAGACTTTTTTGTGTGAACTTTCTGACACTAATTGTATTGTTGTATTGTATGTAGTCTGATAGTCCAAACAGATCTGTTTTTGCAAATTCCGCCCACGTTTGAAAGTTACATTGTGTGATTGTTTTCTCACTAGATGATAAATGTGCCAGGCAGGAAAATATGCTATTTTCTTACCGCTAATGAAAACTCAAAATGCAGCGGTGATAACTCATCTTCGGCGAGAACACTTGCTCTGTACCTAATGTTCTGGTAAATTAGGTTTACTCGAGTCGAGGGAGAACCTTCTCTGCGGGGTTTGCCATAGGGGCCAGTGGTAGGCACACAAAGCAGGCCTCTCGTGTGTGTGTGTGTGTGTGTGTGTGTGTGTGTGTGTGTGTGTGTGTGTGTGTGTGTGTGTGTGTGTGTGTGTGTGTGTGTGTGTGTGTGTGTGTGTGTGTGCGTGCGTGCGTGCGTGCGTGCGTGCGTGCGTGCGTGCGTGCGTGCGTGCGTGCGTGCGTACAGGGGCGGACTGGGATCATAATTCAGGCCGGGTATTAGATACCAAGCAGGCCAGGCCGATACGGAGGGCGCTGGCGAAAAATTTGGGCCGTTTGAAGCCCAATTTGGGCCGTTTGAAGCCCAATTTGGGCCGTTTGAAGCCAGATTTGGGCCATTTGAAGCCCAATTTGGGTCGTTTGAAGCCAGATTTGGGCAGTTTGAAGCCCAATTTGGGCCCTTTGAAGCCAGATTTGGGCCGTTTGAAGCCCAATTTGGGCCGAGTCCAATTTTACAATGAGATGCATCCACTTTAACCCTGAATAAAGTAATAAAACCACTAGTAAACCAGTAGGCGGCGCCTGCCCTGCTGTTCAGTGAGGGCCTGACTGCGGGCACCAAATTTTTTATTTTTTATCTTTTTTATTTTTTGCAGGCCAGGCCAGGCCACCGGGCATTTGCCCGACGTGCCCGATTATGCAGTCCGCGCCTGCGTGCGTACGTGCGTACGTGTGTGTGTGTGTGTGTGTGTCCTCCTGAGGAGCAAAAACAACTCAACAACAAATTTGTCACTGATGCTCAGCTGCATCTTTCCATGGGCAAAGCTAGAGAAGGAACATGATGATACTCTTCCTCATTTTCTTATGGGTTCAGAACGAAGACGCCGTCTTTTTGAGCAAACTTTAGCTGAACTTCCTGAATCTTCATTCTGAGAAACCCGGATTTCCTCCTGATGTCCAGCAGATTGTCTTTGCTAAATTCAGCATCTTAAAAAAACCCCATTATAGAATAGAATAGAATAGAATAGAACAGAATAGAACAGAATAGAACAGAACAAAACAGAATAGAATAGAATAGATAGATAGATAGATAGATAGATAGATAGATAGATAGATAGATAGATAGATAGATAGATACAGTAGATAGATAGATAGACAGATAGATAGATAGATAGATAGATAGATAGATAGATAGATAGATAGATAGATAGATAGATAGATAGATAGATAGATAGATTGATTGATTGATTGATTGGTTGATTGATCTTTTTATTTGAGTGTCATGCACCTTTAAGGTGCCCAGCCCATATGGGCTTACAAGACACTATATAATATTTACAATAGCCAAGTGTTATTAACAGTGGAAATAGCAGGAAGTATGTCTGTGTTGTACCTTCTCAATGTGTTTGAGATTACACCTTTTTTTTTAAACTGTGGTGGGGTGGTGAGAGACTTGAAACTGGAATATTAGTTGATAGGTTTCTCCAGCACAGTGCCTACAAAGTCTCATGAAAGTTGATATATTGCAAGATGCAGTGACAAAAAGCATCGTGACAAACAAACAAGGTTTCAGTGATCCTGTCAGAGACTTGACATTGACTCGCCAAGCAGTTCCTCTTTTGTGGAGTCAGACTCCTCAGGGGCTCTCAGGCGAAAGTGCCCACTTCTCCTCTGTCTCTCTGCTCATCAGTCTCCTCCTCCTGTGTTTCCCACTGTGTTTCATGTTGCCAGTTCAAAAAGAACCCTGTGTTAGGATATCTGTATGGTAACCAAGGCTACGGTATTTAAAAAAAAATCTTTTCTCAGAATTGTGTTGCTAGGGAACAAGTTTGGAACCTAGTTTATGTCCTGTCAGTTAATGTACTAGCAAACACTGCAACAGCAAGCAAGCTGGGGGCGATTTTAGAATGTTTACATTGAAACCGTCTATCGGACGACTGTTTCCCAAGACCCCCCTGTGTGGGAGGTGAGACCGCTTCTGCTGAGTGAAGTGTCACTCTACTGCTCACCCTGAGCTCCTGTTTGGAGTCAGGGCCGTATCTAGGGGGTGGCAGGGGTGGGCTATGCCCACCCAAAAATTAATCTTGCCCACCCAATTTTTTTTTTATCTCCCTTTTTTAATTCCAGGAGAGTCGAGGCGACCCCACTTAGGGTCGCGACCGGAAGGTTGGAGACCACTGGGTTAGTTAGTTTAGGGCACCTAACAGTAGTTATAGCTTTAATTTGATTTGAGAAATAACCTCATCCAATGAAAATATATTATGGAGTTGATTATTTTAAACTATGAATGAAGGATTGTTATTTATTTGTTAGGGTAACAATGTCAATCTGCTTTCAAAGTTTTAATTTCAGTTTGAGTTTGAATGAGACTAAAAGTCTTGTAAATATAGGTTTGAAGGCTAAATGGCAAATAGTTTTCAGCTATGGTTAAGTCTCACTGCACTAGTCTTTAATTTGATTTGAGAAATAAGGTCATCCAATGAAAATAACTGTTATGGAGTTGATTATTGAAATTATGGATGAAGGATGATTTTAAGTTTTATGGTAAATCAATCTGCTTTCAAAGTTGTTTTCTTTTCACTTTTAAGACTAAAAGTATTGTGAATATAATAACAGTTGTGTAAATAGTTAGTTTGTTAGTTAGTTTGTATGTACATAGTTAGTTTGCAAATAGTTTTAATAATCAAGAGTTTTGTAAACATTGGCCTGTCCCCTGAGTGAAAGTTCATACTTAGATTACCCACAGCACAATGTGGACACCCAGTTTAGTGTTAGAATATAATGCAACTTAATCCCCATCCACAAACCGAGAACCTTTGGGCAACCTACCGCCAACGATGCAGCTAAAAACGGACCTGGTACCAGGTACTGTATGGCATACTAGCTTGTCGGCAGTAATGTTCCAAAGTTAGGCACATTTTTGGCAAGTTTTTTTTTGGTATGGCTATTTTCATTGCCCCCCCCCAAATTTTTAATTGCCCACCCAGTAACCTCACCCTAGATACGGGCCTGTTTGGAGTTCTGTGTCGTCGTCGGATGGTGGGGATCAAAAGTCCAGATCAGGCCTGATCCAGCCAGGCATCCTTAGCTAGTCAAGGCTCTGCCAGAAAGAAAACACTGGTGAAGAACGTCTGCACACAATATACTAAAGAAAACAACAATCATGAACAGTCACAAAGACTATTATGAGCTAATACGTTTGCACAGCCATGCCTGTTACAAATAATGGGATTACAATATGTATGATTTTCTTGCTTTCACAGATACGTATACCGCTCCATCCTCGAAACAAACAGGATTAGTGCCTGGACAATGACCATTAAGATAAGGTGACCAGATGTCCCCGATTTTCGGGGACAGTCCCTGTTTTTGGTGACCTGTCCCCGGCTGGAGCTGTCCCTGAAAATGTCCCCGATTTTCTACTGGCGTCTGCGGCCGATATGACTCTAGCTCTAGCAGGCTCATTCTTAAATCTAGAGTGAAGATACTTACAGGCTATGAAACTGTAAGACCTACAGCATCCATTGGGACCAACAATGCCATGCTACCTTGTCGGGAAGGGGGCTGAATAATGAATTTTGAAAAACCGGCATATACATGTATGGTCAATTTCAAAGGGAACCCTTGACCGCTCTCACATCAAGATATCTGAATGAGAATGGATTCTATGAGTCAATGTTTTGATCCAGGCATCCAACAAGTGTTTACATGTTCTGCTGCAGCTCTTTCACTAGATCTTGAACAATGAAGAAGCAATTAGGACTCCACGGAAAATACTTTTTGAGATCTGAGGCTTTTCATAAAACATCCGGCGCTGTAGGTTTGGAAGGCCAGGTCAATACTGCTGGGGAACACATTGACATTTTGTAAAGGGGCACAGTGAATGACGTGTGTGTGTGTGTGTGTGTGTGTGTGTGTGTGTGTGTGTGTGTGTGTGTGTGTGTGTGTGTGTGTGGGAAGGGGGGGGAGGGGGGGGGGTGTACTGTTTATTGCAGTACAACAGCCATGGACAAAATTAATTAAACTGGAATCATCCCCCTTTATTATTTCATAGGTAATAACATTGGATAGTTTTATGATATATTGATTGCCGGACTGGAAATGTCCCCAATTTTCATTTGATAAATCTGGTCACCTTAGATTAAGATGACAACATTTCTCTTGAATGTAATATTTCAGACTTTTTCCAGACATTTTTCATGCCAGTTCAAATTCAAACTAAAATCAAGAAGCGCATCAAAACCAAAGCCAGATTCATTCAAAATGCAATTAACAATCACAAAATCAAATAGATTCTGATTTTCTGATTTGTTTTTTCCCCTCTCTGCTCCCAATGCCTTCATAGTAAGGTTGGGCCATTTGTTTGCTGCTGAACTCACAGGTCTCCCGGTAAGGTGTCACTGGACTGCATGTTTCTGTCAGGGAGAGGAACATAATGTTACAGTGTAACATTGTATGACGGGCCAACGGTGTAACTGTTACACTGTGTAACAGTTACACAGTTGGCCAAAGTGTCACAAATCTCGAGATTCAGGGAGGACTGGTTAAATTGACATAACATGCTCTCAAAATGAATCATCCTCCGCTGCTGGGTCGCCTCGCCCTCGTGCGCGCGTGTGAGTGTGAGTGTGTGTGTGTGTGTGTGTGTGTGTGAGTGTGAGTGTTAGTGTGTGTCTGTGTCTGTGTGTGTGTGTGTGTGTGTGAGTGTGAGTGTTAGTGTGTGTCTGTGTGTGTGAGTGTGAGTGTGAGTGTGTGTGTGTGTGTGTGTGTGTGTGTGTGTGTGTGTGTGTGTGTGTGAGTGTGAGTGTGTGGGTGTGTGTGTGTGTGTGTGTGTGTGTGTGAGTGTGAGTGTAAGTGTGTGTGTGTGTGTGTGTGTGTGTGTGTGTGTGTGTGTGTGTGTGTGTGTGTGTGTGTGTGTGTGTGTGTGTGTGTGTGTGTGTGTGTGTGTCTGTGTGTGTGTGGGTGTGTGTGTGTGTGTGTGTGTGTGTGTGCGTTTTATCACCTCCAGCATTATGTTTCCTGGACAGTCTCTGCTGGATGCTGACCTCCATTATGTGAATTACTAACAGGAATAATTGTCCAGTGTTTTTCTTGATCTGACAGCTTAGTGTGGGAGTGACCACCCCACACCAGGGTAGAACAGTGTGGGAGTGACCACCCCACTCCAGGGTAGAACAGTGTGGGAGTGACCACCTCACTCCAGGGTAGAACAGTGTGGGAGTGACCACCTCACTCCAGGGTAGAACAGTGTGGGAGTGACCACCCCACTCCAGGGTAGAACAGTGTGGGAGTGACCACCCCACTCCAGGGTAGAACAGTGTGGGAGTGACCACCCCACTCCAGGGTAGAACAGTGTGGGAGTGACCACCTCACTCCAGGGTAGAACAGTGTGGGAGTGACCACCCCACTCCAGGGTAGAACAGACAGCTTAGTGTGGGAGTGACCACCCCACTCCAGGGTAGAACAGGGATCAAATCACGGGGGGGAAATCGATCACAGTTCCTTGCTCTACAGGAACTGATGTATTCTCCTCCTCCTCCACATTCATGAGTTCATTACACACAAAGTGCAGCTAGTGCGAATTCTGAAACAGGGCGAATAAATCCATGACATCAGATGATATATCATTATCTATCACCTACAGTGCAATGATAATTTTCTGTCACTGTATTGCCATACGCTGCTCTTCTTCTTGTTTTGTTTTTTAATTCAGATTACCGTATTCACCTTCACTGTCTGAATAAAACTCATTATTTTATTCCACGTTTCATTTCCACACATTTTGATTTTGAAGCTTGATCTATTTTCACATGTTTTCTAGTGATTGATTGTTGATTGTGTGTGTGCGTGATTGTTGATCAGTTAGATGTATGTAGGTATGCTCTCATGCTCTGTAAAGTCCTTTGAGATGTGCTTGCGATAAACGACTATATCAATAAATGAACTCGCCTTGACTACATACAGCATACATCTCCCACAATCCTCCACTTGAATGACTAAAGAGAGGCTTCACTCGCAAAACATTCATTTCTACAGCGAGGAGATAACCTTCACTCTCCTCCACAGCGAGGAGATAACTTTCATGTGCACTCTTCAGGCCTGGACAAACCAACACAATCCCTGAAACAGAAGTGAAGAATCATACCTGCTAATTTTTACAAGAACAAATAATAACACATTGATCAGCACACTTTTATCACCTATTTAGATTCGATGCTTTACATAGCCTCAAAGAGAGCGCACACAGTATACTCCAAACTGCTCAGCGCTGTGCTCATTTTAGACATTGCATAACAATGTTTCATAACCAAACTCCTGAAAAGAGACAGATTCAATGATTTTTAAATTCTAACAGTTCTGTGCGATGATGCTTTCATGTCACCATGGAGGTCTACTCTACAGTGTGAGAGGCATCCAATATCATTTCAATATCTGTGATCTTAGACCTCGTCTTGTTCTCTCTGAGTGAGTTTTCTATTTTCGTGAGGGGCAGTATCCATAGAAACCTATTAATTTTGTTTTTGTGTAGGTGTGAGTAAGAGAGAGAGAGAGAGAGAGAGAGGGAGAGAGAGAGTTTCCTCTTTGCTACATGTACCCACCTTTCTCTGGGTTTCTCTCATGGTTCTCTCTTGTGCTTTTACACCTTATTCACCTTCGTTCTCACTGTGTGAAGAAAAGAAAAGATATTCAAAAACATGGTGATGCTTCAAGGAAAAGCCATTAATTAATGGACCACAGAAAACATGCTTTGAAATTCACTTTTTCAAATTCACACTGCAGGAAAAGAAAGAAGAATGGGAACCAAATTCTTCAGGTCACCTTGTTCTTGTGATGTTCATTCCTATTCAAACCATGACATTTCTGGCAGAGGAATTGATAGGCTTCTTAAATGTGAATATTTCTGCTTTATTTAGTGACTCCTATGACAGTAAACTGGTTATCTCTGGGTTGTGGACTGTTGGTCAGGACACAAGAAGACATTTGAGGACGTCATCTTGGACTTTGGGGGGAAAAGTATCGACATTTCTCACCATTTTGTGTCATTTTATATATAGACCAAACAACTAAACGATTAGTTGAGAAAATAATCGACTGATTCAGCGATCATGAAAATAATCATTATAGTTGCAGCCCTAGTAGGCTAGGTCTTACCTTTTGCTCCTGTAGTTTGTGAATAACTTTTTCTTGCATCGTACCACTGCAGCTAAGCATGGTTTGATGATAAGGTCTGTTATGTGCAAATAAACAGTAGGCTAAACAGAGCACAACATTGAGTAAAATGTGATGATTAGTAGGGCCTAATTGACCTGTGTCCAGGGCATTATTCCATTGTGATGTGGTTTCTTTTTTTAGCCTACTTTTAGAATGAGGTGATGTTTAACTTGGCTCTCTTTCAATTTCGGCTATATAGCTCTGCCTTCAAAGTGTCACCTTGCCATAGGCCTACCTGAAATGTAGGTCAGCAGATTAGGCCAAGGTGTTTGTAGGTGATTATTATGGATATATAGTTGCAACTATTTTCATAATAATCACTTTCTATTTTCAGACTAGTGATTTACAAGCCTACCATGGTTGCTAGTTAACCCCACTTGATAGCACATACACTATTGAGCGCACAACCAATGTCAGCAATAGCAGTGAGCTAACCTAACACTGGCAAGATAGCTTCAGTTAGCTCCAAGGAGGTTTCACTTTCAGCACCATGGTCAGCTCCGTGTTTAAATGGCTGAAGCTAAACCGGCTGCACCGCTGTACCTCAACAAACAAACCCTTTAAATGGTATCAAAAACCTATGAATTAAAAGAAAACTATCTAATTGAGTTAGTATTTAAATGTTTTAAGTCAGTTGATTGCAGCAGATTGCAGCACGAGCGAGCGCGCGCACAAACACGCGCACAACAAAGACAGGGGGGAAAACATGTATGGTTTTACAAAAAAAATGAAAATAAAAATGAAAACTATCCCTGCCCCCCTCCCTTTTTGCATGGGTTCCTCTTTTAACGTCCGCACTGATTGGCTCTTCCCCGCAGCTTGTAGCCAATCAGCCTCCGCCTGCTATGGAGGAAGGAATAAATGCAAGATGGCTCCTCGTATAAAAACAGTCTTCTGGGTTGCCTCCACCGTGCAACAAAATAGCTGTTTATATCTTATTAGGTTAAAGTATTTATCCGCGTGTAGTTCTGAAGGGTAACTCGGGCTACAGATTGATATGCGTATGGTATTCGGCGATATTTTGTGGGAGAAGATACTGACGAGGCAACAGGGACAACTTTGAAGCTATGAATTGGTGGTGAACTCCCTTCGATAGAGACAGTCGGGGTGGTGAGAAGCGCACAGCCCGCCGGGGCCTAGCGTTAGCTAGCTCGCTAGCAGTTAGCTGCTAGCTAATGACTTCATCTAGTAACGTAGTATCGGCCGCGTTGGATCTGACAGCAAGGTGGAAAAGTCTCAAAATACTACTAGTTGCCCTTTGAATGTTGGACGTGAACGGTGATACCAACACTGACAATATTGTACCATGGCTGTATCAAGGTAAGAGTTACTCAGTTGACTTGGATTTAAAACGCTGTATCCGAGTTTGCTTGGCTAACCTGCTAACGCTGCTAGCTTTTGAATAGGGAAAGAATGGCATGGCGGTGGCCGACTAGCCAGCTAACCATAATAAGTCCGCTCCCTACTCTTGTGTCACAGGTTTGCAGGCCACGCACATTTTTCATGGAATCATAACGTTAGCTCCGTTTTGGCTGATGTTCCGTGTAGTCGATTTGTAGTGTCGGTGTGTGTATATTTCCTCTATCTAACGTTAAGTCTTGTCAGTCTGCTGCTGGTACTAACGTTACGCCTGGCAGCAAGGTTGTTTAATTAAAGACTTGCTTGCATGCATAGTCAATAATGTTGGTAACGTCAGCCAGCTACACTAGTTAACGATTCCCCGACCAAG
Source organism: Poromitra crassiceps (assembly GCF_964638095.1). Lineage (NCBI taxonomy): Eukaryota > Metazoa > Chordata > Actinopteri > Beryciformes > Melamphaidae > Poromitra > Poromitra crassiceps. The sequence goes on from NC_139647.1 coordinate 23,243,635, forward strand.
CTTGTTCTGTGCGATTGTCAAACTGCAAGTGTTTGAAGTATTTTTATTTGATGGGAAAGTAGTGGTAATATACAACGTTTAGCATCTTCCAACCGACTCTTTAATTGTTTTTTTATCTAACGTTTGTTTTATTTGTAGCCTAACCGGCTAACGTTATGACTACAATAACGTTGTAAGTTGCTAGTTTCAGGTGTGATCGTTTTTTTTTGTTTGTTATGACAATTCCACGTGGGCTGGCCGAAATGGTCCTGTGCTGCTTTGCATAGCAAAGTAGACTCAACTATGTAGTTCAGCTTATGGACCAGTTAAAGTATTAGTAGTGGGACCTAGAGCCATCCCCCATATAGCCTTAATCCACTTGTATTAATAGTCTGACTTCAGTGAGCACCAATTCGGTTAGATAGGTTACCTTACGGTGCTTAATGTGCAGTAATCCCACAGTATAGTGGCGATTTGATGAATTTTAGGAAATGGTTTTCCAACATGTTGCTCTGATGATGGATTTGCTGTAGATCATTATAGTTTGATATTTTGAAAAACGTAAAGAACTATATTACGCACAGTCAAGGTTAATCTGCTTTCTTGATTGGGTTGATGTCATGGCCTTTGTTCTCTCTCTCTCTTGAGTTTGACAAGGTCTCACCACAGTGTGTGTGAAGCACATGCCTGCACAGTGGAGGAAAGTTGCTGATTATATTAGATTATATATATTAGATTATTTCCATGTCGAAAAGGAATGGAGGAACCAGCATGTTCTTTTGGACATCACTGTCTATTGTGCATGTCCATTTATGTTTCTGTTGACCTCTCTCGCTCTCTCTCTCTCTCTGTCTGTCTGTCTCTCTCCTGTCTTTAGACTTGATCGTTTGTTCATCCTGCTTGATACTGGAACAACCCCAGTAACCAGGAAGGCAGCAGCCCAGCAGCTCGGAGATGTGGTCAAACTCCACCCGCATGAACTCAATAACCTCCTATCGAAGGTGTGTCTGAAGGCCTCGACCAAACACTGTCCCCACGACATCTCCACTCTCCATCTCCACAGATGAAACGGCAGAGTGTACTTGGTACACACGTCTTGCTAATGGATTCCATTCAAACTACATATTTTTAGATCATCGGTGAATCAGCTTTAAAATATTTGCCGTCTGCAGTCTAAAATGATTTAAAAAAAAAAACTATGCCAACTGGCCCATGGGATGAGGCATCTGAGAGATGCTGTCATCTCCAGTGAGTTATCTGTACCACATTATTAGCATTATTACCTTGTACCTCTCACGCAACCTATGCCTTGACAAAGGGGACAAGAACAGTTTTTTGAAAGACCAGGTAATGCTTGAGGGCACGGATTTGAATGAAGCTGCACTACTTCCTGTAAATCTTGCTTCTTTCTTTCCTGTGAATCAAAAGGTCTTGACCTACCTAAGGAGTCCCAACTGGGACACACGCATAGCAGCGGGCCAAGCTGTAGAAGCCATTGTGAAGAATATTCCAGAGTGGGATCCGGCGCCTAGGCCTAAAGAAGGTGAGCTTGCAGGCCTGTTGTTCAAGTCACCTCCATTCTGTCAAATTGGCATGACGCCACACTAAACACTGGTTTTGCATTTAGATGTTATGCTTGTGAAATAGTCACCAGCTCTGTTTTGCCCCTGAGCATCAGTATAGACAACGGATTCAATGCACACTGACAAATGTTGACACTGATTGCAGTTGTAATACAGTAATATCAGTCTTGTGCATGTGTGCTGTTCATGCACAGAATCCAGCGGGTGACTCTTGTGTTTGTCTCCTGTAGAGTCTTGTGAAGACTTATCTCCAGAGGAATCCTCTTGTGATCGGTTGACTTTCTACCGCTTCGACGTCTCCCGCCTCCTCAAGCATGGGGCCTCTCTGCTGGGATCTGCTGGGATGGAGTTTGAGCTGCAGGATGATAAATCTGGTACACACAATTTCTGCTACGTACATTTAGCTTTAAAAAACACACAGCTGAAAATGAAAATGGATCATCTGGAATTATTGCTCAGCCCACCCCCCCAAAACACCTCTTTAACTTCAACACCCACTAGACTGGGCCTAGGAGGGAACAACAATATCAGCATTTAGCATTTACTGGCGTTTATCATCAGTGCATCATTTGATGCTTCGTTTCTCTTGGTTGGTTAGTAGACGTAGGTCGCAGGAGCGGTCACTTTGTGAGATTGTCACCTTACATTTGTGACACTGTCCAAATTTGTCCCCAGGTAACTTTGGTCACAAGACTGTGACAATGCCTGTCTACTTTCAGAATAAATGCATTCATATGCTCACCTTTTGCAGTAGAAAAAGGTGTTTCAACAATAGAAACAGCAAACCTTGTATCAAAACGCTTGTTGTGATGTTAAGATTAATTGTGGCTGTAAAGCATTACTCAAAATAATTTAAGGTGAACTTTACAATAAGGGTTTTATTTTGAAAGCCCTAAAGTGGAATACCTACATTTTTCTGGCCGACTTGACACTCGTGCACTAAATGCTGATGCAAATTAACATGAACTGCTCATTTCTTGGGACTGTGAACTTAGTTCAATATTCAAAATTGTAAACCATGAACGTGAACTAAATTAGTTAATTTAATCTGTGTGAGATGAACTTTGAGCTAGCTCTTGTGAAGTGTGAACTTGCACAACACTGCATGACCAAAGATATCGGCATGTTTCTTTCACATTGGTAATCTTTCATCAGCAACAGCCCAAAATCGTCGGCCATGTCTGGGCGTCAGTCGCTCTAGTATAAATGTGTCCTGCACTGTTGGGTCTAGTCTGCTTTGACGGCAGCTTTAAGTGCGTGAAATGGTTGGCAAACGCTATTTTTTTATTTCATATTTGGTAAATGGTAAATGGTAAATGGCCTGCATTTATATAGCGCTTTTATCCAAAGCGCTTTACAATCAGTAGGTAGTCTACATTCACCCATTCATACACCGATGGCGGCAGGCTGCCACGCAGGGTGCCTACACACCATCGGGAGCAATTTGGGGTTCAGTATCTTGCCCAAGGACACTTCGACATGCAGACTGGAGGAGGCGGGAATCGAACCACCGACCTCTTTGATCCAAAGCAATTAGTGGACAACCCGCTCTACCTCCTGAGCTACAGCCGCATGAATCAGGTCTCACGCAGGCGCAGAACGTACGTGCTAGTTGCCCGTCGGTTTGCGGTGTGTTCAAATGCAACTTTTGGCCCCCGACACAGGAGACATGAGGTCAGAGGTCAGAGAGGTCAGGAGACATGAGGTCAGGAGACATGAGGTGACGTATCGGTCGGCATCTAGTTTCTAGTTGCTGCTAATCCTTTCAAGTGTTTCCGGTGTGTCACCACCTTAACACATTCACTGCCAGCCATTTTTTTTTTACTGTAGGTAGGTTCTGCCAGAGGGTTTTTTTGAGGATTCTGGCTCATCTTTCAAGACCCGAGGATTCTTTTCTGCTAAGATTTTGTGAACACACAATATCTCAAAAGAACTAATAGAATGTGTGCTTTCTCTGTCTAAAAGAGTTAGTTTGTAGAGTTAGTAGTTATGTAAGCATTAGCAGTTGAATACAGCATGGTTTCAGCGTCAGAAAAATTATTCTGAGATAAATAGCTTTTTGTGAAATTCGATAGAACAGTCACTTTAACCATTCATTTTTGGCATCAGTAAGACGTCAGACTTCTAAACAATAGTTTTGAACAGTAATTTCCTCTATAACAGCAGGAAACCCCCCTCTGCTTCCAACTCCTCCCTCCGTGGGCGTTCTTCTTGGCTGCAGCGGCCGTGTCACAAGCTTGTCACCAGTCTCACTGCTTTGCTGCTGCTGCTGCCTGTCTGCGCGGCCGCTCATTGAGGAAGTCTGGATGGACTCGCTCGCTTCTTGGAGTTTTGGTTGAGAGCTTTGATGAAGCTTTTGCGATTCTGGTCATATTTATGCTGCGTGTTTCAAAGTGTGTTCCACCCGTAATATATTATGCAAATTTGCAATCCCGCATCGCCAGCAATCAGCGCATCCATTTTCATGAGAATGGCTTCGTCACACTGCTTTTTGCTTGCCTTCCTCTAGTCAGGAAAGCACTGTCGCCACTTAGTGGGTCGGTGGAATGGGTTGTACACGTTGTACACGTCCAATACTTATATAAGAGATGTAAAAGGGTTAGATGCACATCCCACCGTCAAAAAAACAAAATCGATTTTTTTGACGTAAAAACACGTCATTGGCAGTGAACGGTTGGATTCTGTTTGACGTAAAAACACGTCATTGGCAGGGAACGTGTTAAGTGTCACACTCACACAACAAACTGGACCACTTGAACTTTGCCCTCTCATTTCCCTCTGTGTGGCTTTGAATGTCATTTGAATAGAGAATGCCAGCTCATCCCTTTTATCTCATGCGTGTCTTTTGACTTCTTTGTGTCCTCCTCCCAGCACTCGGTGCTCTGAGATCTGATTTCACGTCTTGTAGGGGTGTCAAAAATAATCGATTTATAAGATGCATCGCGATGCGGACGACGTGCACGATTCTGCATCGATTCACAAATGTCAAAAATCGATTATTTAAAAAAAATAATAATAATAATCAAATAAAATATAATGGAAGTACATGCAGTTGTTTATTTTAATTATGGATCATAATACAATGCAATTCCAAATGCACTTTTATTTTAAAAGTAGCCACACAGTGAGAAAAAAGAATGTGAGAAAAAAAAATCATGTATTGCGGAAAAAAGTGATGCATCGATTTAAGATGCATCGAGATGCATCTATAATCGTAATCGAATCGTAGCCCTCTGAATCGTAATGGAATCGTGAGGCCAGTGAAGATTCACAGCCCTAACGTCTTGGTCCCTTGTATCATTCAGTTTACTATATTTGGAGCCAATACTTTGAGAGGATCACCACACTCACCACTGAAATGTGCTAAAGCTGCCAGAAAACAGTATCAAGAGAAAAGGTTCTGCACACTTAGATCCATAGGTTCTGTTTACTAACTCAAATGCCAAGCTTTCGCTCATAAGACCTTCATCGTGGCAAAGCCCTATATTTTTACTTAGTTTATTGTTTACTATATTTGGCAAGTTCTAGGTGACTTTCATAGTTATTTCTGATACCTTGTATCTATTTTATGAGTGCAGGCATCAGTCATTCATGCCCCAGTTGCCCTATCCAGCCCCAGAGTGACACTTCCTTTTTCATGTACTCCTCTTCAGTACATGGTGTACAGAACACACACACAGACACAGTGTACTGTGCCAGTGTTACTCCTCTTCAGTACATGGTGTACAGAACACACACACAGACACAGTGTACTGTGCCAGTGTTACTCCTCTTCAGTACATGGTGTACAGAACACACACACAGACACAGTGTACTGTGCCAGTGTTACTCCTCTTCAGCACATGGTGTACACAGAACACACACACACAGACACAGTGTACTGTGCCAGTGTTCCTCCATCGCTCCAAACTACCCCAGGCTTTGCCCTGACTCCCTCTTGTCATTTCCTCTCTCAGGTGACGTCGATCCAAAGGAGCGTCTGGCCCGCCAGAGGAAGCTCCTCCAGAGGAAGTTGGGTCTGGACATGGGTGCTGCCATCGGCATGAACACAGAGGAGTGGTTCAACGATGAGGACCTCGACTATAGCTGCCAATCCACTGGGCTCAGAGCCCACGGGGGCAAGGCCCCAGCCGGGTCCAGCTCCCGCAACCACGTGGTGAGTCGCAATGCTCCATCTTCTGTGCACTGATCCACTAGAACTTTGAGCGTGCTGCATACAGGGGGGGGGGCTCCTCCTTTAAGCCAATGCATACTGCAGTCCAATACTTGCAGTGCATAGAGACACTGCATGAAATAGGCCATGCCCATCACGGGGGAAAGCTCTCCATTCACTCCCACACACCAGCATAATTTTCCTTCAATTACCGTAAATTCCGGACTATAAGACGCACCGGTGTATAAGCCGCGGGACCAAAATTGACTATTTTTTTCTTCTATAAGCCGCACCGGACTATAAGCCGCGGGTGTTTTGATGTTTAATTACCATATGAAAGGGTTCGTGCACAGAGAGGAATGTCGGGAAAGAGATCGCTGTTTGGGGAAGCTCCCATTTATTAACATTTCAACAAAACAAAACAAAAGTCAGGTCACTAATCCCCAGACAAAATCACACAACAATAGGCTACCGTATATGTGCAGCAAACCTGTAACCAGAGAAGTCAAGTCACTAATCCTCGTCTTCCTCTTCTTCCTGCGTACTGAAACCACCAAAGTCCTCATCTTCAGTGTCGGAAACGAACAGGTTCAGGGTGGCTTCGTCAACCACTCTCCTCTCTCCTTCAGGTGCCATGGCACGAGTCCGATACCTCACGAGTCCGACACCTCACGAGTCCGAAAAAAGAGGCTAACTTCCCCCAGACCCTAACCCAAAACCTAACCTCTCCCACCCCCACGCCTAAACCTAACATCCCCCAGACCCTAACCCAAAACCTAACCTCTCCCACCCCCACGCCTAAACCTAACCTCCCCCAGACCCTAACCCAAAACCATGAGGTGTCGGACTCGTGAGGTATCGGACTCGTGAGGTATCGGACTAGGGGGCAGTCCCCGTGGCGTCATCCTCTTCATCCCGCAGCAGTCCAGCGTTTTGGAACCCGTTGGTAATTGTGGATGTTTTCACACTCCTATAATATTCCGTGATCTTCCTTTGTGTGAATTCGCCGAAGTTTGTGATTTTCTCCTGATAGTCGGGAGGGAGTTGTTCAGTAGTTCTCCCCCGGACGGACAGTCCCTTTTGCCCAGGTTACGCGCGGCTGCTCTGTTTGATCGGCGGCTGCTCTCTTTTAATGCGAGATTGACTGCTTTCAACTTGAAAGCTGCCTCGTGTGAATTTCTGCGTACCTTCCCCATGGTAAGTGAGAGTGTTGCTTCTACTGCTCGTCTTGTTGTGAATATTCCTTGATCTTCCTTTGTGTGAATTCGCCGAAGTTTGTGATTTTCTCCTGGTAGTCGGGGGAGGGAGTTGTTGCCCGAGTGGCCGTTTGCTTACCGTAATTACCATATGTAAGTGGTCACGCACAGAGGGGATTGTCGGGAAGAGATGGCTGTTTGAGGAAGCTCCCATTTACCGTATTACAACATTTCAACAAAACAACATAACACAACACCACCGTTGTTTATTTTTACAGTGCACACAGTGTCCGCGGTGTGGTGAAAAGAGGGCAAGAGAGGAAATTAAAACAGAAGTGGATTTATAGTTAGAAAGAGTGCTAAAAAAGAGAGATTTTTTTTTTTTTTTTTTTTTTTTTCTGAAAAAATCCATAGATAAGACGCACCGTTATATAAGCCGCAGGGGCCAAAAAACGGGAAAAAAGCCGCGGCTTATAGTCCGGAATTTACGGTAAACATAGCTAAAAGCTGTTGTGTGGTGGGCTGCGCAGACAACAAATGTAAAAAATCTACAAAGTTTTTTCGGATTCCCGAGCAAAAACAAGGAAGCCATTGAGAATTGGTGAGAAGAAAAATGTGGATCTAGCTGTCAAGGAAGTAAGTTGGAGTGTTCCACCTCCGTATATATGATCTTTGTGTGCAACACACGACCATGCACGCGACATAGGAGAACGCCAGGATTGGGGGGGGGGGGGGGGGGTTGTTTTACCCCGTTTTGGGCGTGGTTTCTGAATGATGACGCACTCTGCAGTGTCTCTATGGTTTGGGCAAATTGCCTCTCTCAGTGCTTGACTAATATCTCAGAATATTGTGTGACTTTCAAAAGTTTCTGACTAGCTTGTCCCCAGGTGGCTTCAGCTGCAAGCTGTGGTCGTGGATAAACTAGGATGTCCCAAAAATAGGTGCATCCTGAAAATAATCAAAAAGTGCGAGTCTGGATTTGGAAACCTGAGCTCTCACTGCTTCTTTTGGCAGTTGAGTGTTGCCTTGCCAGGGAGGAGGCAGACATTTTGGCCGGGTTCATGGCCTGAATTACCTGGCCGAGTGGGACTTGACCGAGCCAATAGAAGACGGGCTGTGACTGGTCAAACTGACCTCTAGAGCAGTGGTACGCAACCTTGCCCTAGTCAGGAGCCACATTGAGGGGGGAGGGGGGTGTCTTTGCAAGAGCCACCGTCTCAAAAAAGGTCTCTTTCCTTCCTTTATTTCTTTTACATTTTTATTTATTTGTTTATTTTAAGTAGGACTTTAAATATCTACAACTACCCATAAAGGAGCCTTGGGTTGAGTGTCACTGCTTTAGAGGGTGCTGCTGTAAGACAGGCTGTGACCTGTCAAACTGACAGAGCGTGCTGCTGTGCCTAGTACCAAACGTGACTCGCGTCATGTTAGATTGTTATTCTAGAGACCTTTTTGCATGGCAACAGAATGGCTTGTCTGAACAGGAAATATTCTGGGAAAACTTGACCTCATCCAGCTGGAGTAGATGTTAAGACCAGATGATCCAGATTCCAGCCCTTATCTGCTCCCACCTTGTGGTGCATCTGGGATGTGTGTCCCGATTATACTGTAACTCCATTGTTCTGTTTGTGTCTCTCAGCCCATGCAGGCTGCTGAGTTTATTGATTCAGAATTCCGGCCAGGCATGAGCAATCGTCAGAAGAATAAGGCTAAGAGGATAGCCAAGCTAGTGGCTAAGCAAAGATCGAGAGACATGGATCCCAATGAAAAAAGGTAAGGTTTCAGTTTAACTATCTCAATGTGTGTTTTTATTAATTTATTTGGAACTTTGACTCATTGATAGAATGGTTGGCTGGGAAAATGACTGATCAATGCTCTCCTCCCTTTAGTAACGACAGTTTTGAGGGTGAACCTGAGGAAAAACGAAGGAAAACCACCAATATAGTTATTGACCAACCGGCAACGGAGCATAAAGTCTTAATTGATAACGTTCCGGACAACTCCAGTCTCTTGGAGGAGGTAAGGAGTCGATCCAGCAGTTTTGACTGTATTAAGTCGTTGATGTCAAGTGCTGAAACCTTTTTAAACTGCTGTGTGTATATAACATAAGTACATCTGAAACAATGTAGACGTGATCTTTACAGTGTGTCTATGCTTGGTGTTTGAATGAATACATTTCACAATGGAAACTGTCAGTGTGTTATGATGTAATGACGTCTCTCTACTTTGTCTGAAGTCCCCCGAGTGGCCTCTGGAGAGCTTTTGTGAAGAGCTTTGTAACGACCTGTTCAACCCTTCATGGGAGGTAAAGACAAAGCGTTTGTGGATTACTTTCCATTCAGTTTTAGCTGATAGTACACAGTTGAAGAGATAAGTTGCAGCACGACAGACGTAAAGTCTGCGCACAAGGAACTTCATTCTTACACTTTATAATGTAGATGGCTCATACACTTCTTATTTGGTAAATTATTTATTTGGGAACAAATTGAGTGAAACCAAATCCATACTACTACTACTACTACTACTAATAATAATAATAAAAATAAATTGTATTTGTATTAGGGATGGGCATCGAATTTCGAATTTTCGAATACCGGTAATCGTTGTTATTATCAAGGTCGACTTTTATTATTGAAATTCGGAAAAAAAAAAAAAAAAATTGAGTGAAATGTTGCATTGTCTCCCCTGATTCTAAGTATAGTCAAATCGCTTGGTTTGAGCAAGTAAAACAATTTTTATAAGCATTTTAAGCAAGGTTTATGGAAAAATGAATGGCGGATGAAATCCCATGAAGAGGGAGAGGGGGTGACTTTGGCACCCCTTTGGCACTCAGACCTGAGCCTACTAAATATTTAATGAACCACTCATGATTGTCAAAACAGTTTTTTATTTTCGAAAATGTCAATGTCATGTAACATGTTCTTTACTTCAGTGGTGCAATGCTTGTTTGAGCTAAAAATCCACAGCAGAAGCTTTTTATATTAATTAATAAAGCCGTAGACTTAGAATCAGGGGAGACAATGCAACATTTCACTCACAAAAAAATAAATAAATAAAAAATTACATTTTTTTTTTTTTACATTTTTTTTTTTTTTTTCGAATTTCGAATTAAATTCGAATTTGGCCAGCGAATTTCGAATAGTGTTTTTGCTAGAAATGCCCATCCCTAATTTGTATTGCGCTTTTCATTTGCAATAAAATCTCAACGTGCTACAGAAGTACAAACAGGAGCATAAAAGATCATCTATGGAAAATGGCAGCAGTGTTTATTTATTGATTGAAAGCAAGAGATATAAATCACTTCAAAATGAGTGGCTAGTTCTACTGTATCTCCTAGTGAATAACAGGAGATATGCCCAGATGACAGAATGTGATTGCTTGTAGGTTCGTCATGGTGCAGGCACAGGTCTTAGAGAAATCCTCAAGTCCCACGGTGCTGTGGGCGGGAAGCTGGCGGGCTACACTGCAGAACAGGTACGTCCCCATCCTTTTTGGACTTTGCCATTTTTTCCTTGTCTGAATTCAAACCTGAGACTAACTGCGACTGACTTTCTGGCTTGGGGGATCAGATGTCGCGGCAGCATCAGGAGTGGCTGGAGGACCTGGTCATCCGACTGCTCTGCATCTTCGCTCTGGACCGCTTTGGAGACTTTGTATCTGATGAGGTGGGTCTCCCAGTCATCCCATTCCCAAATTTGATGGAAATTCAGAAAGCGCTGGGCATTTAAGTGGAGAAATGTCAGTTTGAAGGCCTTTCTCGATAAAAGATTTCGACTAATAATTGTGTGTTGAATATGAATATTACATGTTGAATATGATGTCCTGATGGCTCCCGAAAGCTCTCAGGCCACTGGTATTTTTCTGTCCTGCTTGAAACATGAAGTGGTTCACCATCTTCTTAAGAAATCTCTTTGACCCTTTTGTCTCCTGTATCCTCCTCCTTTGGCCAGGTGGTGGCGCCTGTCAGGGAGACCTGTGCCCAGACGTTGGGTGTGGCCCTTCGCCACATGACCGAAAGTGGTGTTTCCATGACGGTGGACGTCCTGCTGAAGCTGCTAACAGAGGAGCAGTGGGAGGTGCGCCATGGAGGCCTGCTGGGGATCAAGTATGCCCTGGCTGTCCGACAGGTACCACCTGTTCTTTGTGTCTGTCTCTGTGTGTATGTCTCTGTGTGTATGTCTCTGACAGGTACCACCTGTTCTTTGTGTCTGTCTCTGTGTGTATGTCTCTGTGTGTATGTCTCTGACAGGTACCACCTGTTCTTTGTGTATGTCTCTGTGTGTATGTCTCTGTGTGGATGTCTCTGACAGGTACCACCTGTTCTTTGTGTATGTCTCTGTGTGTATGTCTCTGACAGGTACCACCTGTTCTTTGTGTATGTCTCCGTGTGTTCTGCAGGTACCACCTGTTCTTTGTGTATGTCTCTGTGTGTTCTGCCTTTAATTAAATGGAGCAGGGTTCTACAGCGCTACAATCTGCATACCATGATGTCAATAGGAATCTTATGATACAGTCTGGCGCAGGGGTCACCAACCTTTTTGAGACTGAGAGCTACCAAGGATAGAGAGTGATGTGTGGAGGGCTACCTGTTGGACATAATCATCCCAAATAATGTAAATTTACTCTGTTCACCTTGAATATTATGCATTTAATCGGCTACAGGAGACTCGGCTATGTTCACTAATTACATGTTAACGATTCCTCACAATTATTAATTTTACCAAGTGATCATAGGAAAACACAGATACATTTTAAAGTGCAAGTTTTATCATTTCTCCGTTAATCTTAACAATGAATCTGTTTCAATATTTGAAAGTTAAACAATATCACATTTGTTTCATTTTTGAACATTAAGAGTTTAAAGTTTAAATTCCTTAACTCCTTTTTTGGTGTCGCCAAAGAGAACCTCTGTAAACGTATAGATGTCTGTAAAGGTGACAACTGAAAGATACAACATCCGTTTTTCAAGGACAATCTCCTCTGTAAAACCCAGCCCATTTAGGTCACATGGAGATCGCTAGTATGAGCACACAACGACACAAGCAATAGAGAATAGATTTTGGTTTCTTTATCATGATGAGGAACCCAAAAATACACAATCAAGTGTTTTTAATGCAGAAAAACACATTTCAAAGGTGTAACATTAACAATGTAATTGTCATGTGGATTGAAGCACTATGGTGAAAGCGAAATAAACTAGAAAAGAGAGGGAGTCAGATTTCTTCGATCTGCAGATCCTGTCTTTCTATTGGTTGTCCAAAAGCACATGACCCACAACAAAATAACAAATGCATTCTATTGGCTGCCCTGGCTCCTTTACACACTATATACAAGGAGGAAAAGTAAATGTATGAGAGGTGAGAATCTTAACGTATGGAGACTCATTGGCTACCACTGGTCTGGCACATATGTGCGGGTCCACATGGAGAAATGTCATTTAAAGGCGTTCTTCCTTCTCTCTCCTCCATCTTGCTCTGCTTAATGTCTTCATCTGTCTCTTCTTTCTGTCTCAGGACCAGATCTCTGTTTTGTTGCCGCGGGTGCTTCCTGCCATCACAGAGGGTCTACAGGATGTAGACGACGATGTCCGGGCCGTGGCGGCCGCAGCCCTCATCCCTGTAGTGAAAGGCTTGGTGCAGCTACTGCCCGATAAGGTTAGAAAGGCACTAGTAATACCTTTTTACAATTCATGTGTTCTCATTAAGCTGCATGTTTTGGGTGATGTCGACCGTCGCCTATAAGCAGATATGTTGTACATTGTCCTTATTCTGGGACTCCTACTAAGTTCTGTGTGTGTGTGTGTGCTTCTTAGATCCCCTTCATAGTGGACACACTATGGGACGCTCTCTTGGAGTTGGACGACCTCACAGCCTCCACCAACAGCATTATGACTCTGCTGTCCTCACTGCTCACCTACCCTCAGGTCCGACAGTGCAGGTGGGTCTCAGTCAAGTCCACACAGACACCTTGCTACCTCAACACATGTTCATTGCTTGTTTATTGTAAGATGTCAGACTGTAGAACTAGGTAGGTAGTATGTTACTATTTATTATAACAGATGCTTATTGTGATGGTTGTGCCCCATAATCATAATAAATGCATGTCAAGAACATGAAACGGGATCACACTTTAACAATCATGTTATTTAAAATGCTACTATTAAGGGGGCATGGTGGCTCAGTGGTAGAGCTGTCGCCTCACAGCTAGAAGCTCCTGGGTTCAATTCTCACCTGGGACGCTGTGAACGCTGAAGGAATGCGTGCCCGTCCGCATGTCCTCGAGTGCCCACCGCCCGGGTGGGGTCGTCAAAAGGGCCTTTCTGTGTGGAGTTGGCATGTTCTCCCCATGCCCCCTGGGGGTTTCCTTCATATAGGAACCCCTCACCAAAACATGCAATATCCTGGTTGCTAATGTGGTTCCTCCTCTGGTCGTTAAGGGCGCCTGTTCGGAGGGAGGGGAACTGGTTGGAATAGCGTGATCCTCCCACGTGCTATGTCCTACCGGTGAAGCTTCCCCTGTCAGGTGAAAAGAAGCGGCTGGCTAACTGCCCATGTCTCGGAGGAAGCATGGAGCCAGTTTCGGCTCTCCCCAGATCGGCAGAGGGTGGAGCAGCAACCAGGATACTTAAATTAAATGAACACTAATGGGGGATAAAAAGAAAATATAAAAAGAAAAGAAAAAAAGAAAAATGCTACTATTACCACAAATAAATGAGACCGTCGTTCAGACAATTGGTGCATTCTGTCTCACGCCAGTGGTGCGTCTGAAAATGAACATCACGTTTCCCATAAAGCCTGTTATTTCTGATCGCAAAGAGGATCTTGGATCAAGTGTTCTTTCTCTGGCTTTACTGAAGAATATAATAATAATGGTTGAAGTGATTCTTCTCCATTGGCTTGTGACGAATCGAAATCGAATCCAGTGACACAATTTACATTGCAGTGTAGAGGCTGGTAAATGCTAACACTAAATGTATCTTTGCGTGTGTATGTGTGTGTCCCCATAACTACTGTCTCAAAAATAGAGGAAGAAGATTAAGCCTTTCCTGTATATCTATTGAGCACACTCTTTTTGTCCACTCTAGCATGCAGCAGTCATTAACAGTCCTGGTCCCTCGGGTTTGGCCCTTCTTGAGACACACTATATCATCTGTAAGGCGGGCAGCACTAGAAACCCTTTTCACACTGCTGTCCAAAGCCGACCAGGTAAAAGTGGATAATGACAGAGGAAATGTATGTTTATGTAGCGTATGGCAATACCATTATGGTCTTGGGTGATGTAGCCAATCGCACTTTCAACGTTAAACTTAAGTACACATTCAAAGGCATGACGCAAGTTTCTCCACCCAGGTTTATTAGTATTTACAATGTCCATAAGAAAATCAATATTGATATCAAATGGATTGGTCTTTATCAGGATTAATTTCCACAATTAAACAAACAAAAAAGAGCGCAAACACATACTCATTGATGTAGTATTATAAATACTGTTGGGGGTGGATTTGAGTTTTCAACTCTTTGATATCTGATAAATGATTTATTTTATTTTATTTTGTTTAATGTTTTTTCCCCTCTCTCTCCTAGAGCTGTGCACTGTGGCTCAACCCTATTCTGCAAGATATGCTCCGGCACATCTTCCAGTCCTGCATACTGGAGAGCAATCAGGAAATCATTGACCTTATCCAGAAGGTTTGTTACGTTACAACACGTCATCATGCTGTCTGGAGGAGTGCGATCACCTCTTTTGCAGAAGTACACAATATATTGAAATGGACTCTTCCCTCTAGTAGCTACCAATAGAGAGCCAAAGTGAAACGTCACGTCCTGCTTTCTCCCTGTACCAGCGCTGGAAAAAATATGAATGGCGGTGGACGGACTTTGCATGTCAAGAAAGTCGCAGTTTGTCGTCAAACTGAAACGTAGGGGTTAGTTTCGTATAAAAACTACATAGCTCGTGGAAGCTCGTGGCATGTCGCCGGTCTTCAGCTTTGCCGGTAGAGAAAGTGACGTCACGTAGGCGACAGTGTGCATGTAGTCTTTCTGATTTATAACTTCTAGTGCAACAGTTTGACGACAAACTGCGACTTTCTTGACATGGAAAGTTATGTTTTAAATTGACAAAATTGACGTTGGCACCCCGTGGCACAATTCAAACGGGATAAAAAAAATTAACGTTATTCTCCGTTCACCGCCATTCATATTTTTCCAGAGCTTGGTACAGGGAGAAAAGCAGGAAGTGACGTTCACCTTGCCTCTCTATGGCTCACCCTGCAGGGGGTTAATAGTTTCACTTATGATGACATTCCAGACACAATTAGTAAAATGACACAGGAATCTCTACCGTCTCCTTTATTCCCTTCATGTACTTTTGCTCATTTGCGTTGTTCAACGCTTAATCACATACGTAACCTCTTAATGGCTTACTGGATTTGGCCCTCTGTGTGTAGGTGTGGATGGCGCTGCTGCGTCAGGCGCCTCAGCAGTACGTGGTGGCAGCCAGCTGTCCGTGGATGGGTGCCTGGCTCTGTCTCATGATGCAGGCCTCCCACATTCCCATAGACCTCAACATGCTGCTGGAGGTCAAGTCCCGCTGCAAGGTAATGCACTGTCAATCAATCAATCAATCAATCAATCAATCAGTTTAATACATGTCCCAGAAGGGCACTTTGGTTCACATCAGACAGTAGTGGAAATTACAACATCATTACCGGTACTAATTTGATAGTAGTAATGAAGGCACACTTCAGAATTGAGATACATTATTACTAGTTTGAAAAAGTAATAAGGCAC
This sequence comes from Poromitra crassiceps, assembly GCF_964638095.1. Classification (NCBI taxonomy): domain Eukaryota; kingdom Metazoa; phylum Chordata; class Actinopteri; order Beryciformes; family Melamphaidae; genus Poromitra; species Poromitra crassiceps. Next base: position 23,259,335 of record NC_139647.1, read on the forward strand.
ACTTCAATATTATACAATACATAAACATTTGTTGCATTATGTACAGATTCCAAAAGACCATCTGCTGCCCTCAGCCGGGTCGCCGCGTGCGCAGCGCCACCGTGTCTACTACTGTCTGTAGTAGGGATGCACGATATATCGGCAATCATATCGGTATCGGCCGATGTTAGTAATTTTTTAACATATCGGTATCGGTCAGATGTTGCAATGTTAATATCGGTTATCATTATCAGCCAAATTCTTCACATTGATATGAAATAATGCAGTAAATCTATGATTTATGGGCTTTTCCAAAGGCTTTGCAAATAAAGGAATGCATAACTTTTTCAAATTCAGTGTTAACATGTGTTTTTCAGTATGTACAAAATGTGATGATCATAAAAATGTGGTTTTATACAGATCATATCGACATCGGTAAATATCGGTTATCGGCCATAACAGCAATGTTAATATCGGTTATCGGCATCGGCCAAAATTTTCATATCGGTGCATCCCTAGTCTGTAGCCATAGAGACAAGGTAATGCACTGTCTGTAGCCATAGATAAGTTACACTGGATTGGGGTAATACACTGTCTGTAGCCATAGAGAAGTTACACTGGATTGGGGTAATACACTGTCTGTAGCCATAGAGAAGTTAGACTGGATTGGGGTAATACACTGTCTGTAGCCATAGAGAAGTTAGACTGGATTGGTTGCTCCACTCTCAACTGTTATCTGTTATATGTACCGGTATATGGATACGGGAAGTGGCAGCTACTTGGTAGCAATTTTAGCTGCTGAGAGGGCTACTATATTGAATGCTCTGCAGCACCTACTCCTTGGCCAAAGTGCCCAGTGTATGCTTTGTATAGTCAATATTGCTCTCTGAGTTTATCAAACACTTTATTTTTTAATCAGTGTGCACTGCACTGTGATATATGTTTAGTATAAGCCATCTGGGCTTCCCTTCTCTCCCAGCACTACCACTGATTTCTTTATTGTTGGTTCATTTTCTTTTTTGACGTGCAAAATAAAAGTGGCAATTTGCAAACAACACCCCATGTCATAGGGCTCCTGCATCATATCATGTTGTGGTTAAATCTTGTGTTGATGGTTTTATGCTAGACGCTAATGCCATTCGATTTGATGCGACAGGATAAGGCGGGTGCAAAGGCCCGTCTAGGGACCAATCAGGTGAAGGAGACGGTCCAGGAGTATCTAGCAGGTGCGGACACGGTGGCGGACGACCCGATGACCAGGGACTATGTGGTGATTCGTGCTCGCCTCATGGCCGCCAAGTAAGTTTTAATTAGCTTTTGCCATGTGATATTTCTGAACTCGGGGCACTATTTGGGAACATAATCTACTCTGCGTGATACAAGTCTCCCTTTGTCTGCTAGTATTCTCATGACTGCTACTGTTTGCGATTGTTTCCTCTGTCAAATCAAGCATAATTTTCTCTCAAGAAATGAAGAGAGAGTTGCCTTGCTTGATGTTAAAACTGTTTCTAGGCATTGCTAACAGTGAGTCATGTAGTAATGTTGAGTCTCCTAACAGTGTTACCTCCTTACTTATCTCCCCGTCATGCAGATTGCTGGGGGCTCTGTGTAGGTGTATCTGTGACCCTCAGCTCAATGCATCATCTCAGGAGATCCGACCCGCTGAGTCTCTGGGTCAGCTGCTGCTGTTCCACCTCAACTCCAAGTCCGCCCTGCAGCGCATAGCCGTGGCCCTGGTGCTCTGCGAGTGGGCTGCTATGCAGAAGGTGAAGGTTTAACAATGTTCGTTTCTATCGGGGAATTTTGAGGATTTTTGGTAGCTGTTGGAACGTGGTCCTCAAAATAATCACGATCAGGGTTTTTATCCGTGCACTTTTGCCGTCTCTCCTATCAGGAGTGCCAGGTGGTGTCGACCATGGTGCAGCCACGTCTTCTGGACATTCTGTCAGAGCAGCTGTACTACGACGAGATCGCCATCCCCTTCACACGCATGCAAAACGAGTGCAAGCAGCTCATCGCCTTGCTGGCTGAGGCCAACATAGATGTCGGAGACAGACTCAACTGCAACGTTTTCACCATCGACCAAGCCAATGAACTGGTGAGACACACACACACACACACGTCTACTTCATCTGATAAAACAGAAATATCTCCGCCACTTACTGGACTCCAAAGACTAGTTGCAACTTGACTGTGCCGACATGGTTCAGTGGTATTCCAGTTACGGTTACTCATATTACATCTGGCGCTATTAAATGTTTAGCTTTGGGCGGTGTTGCTATCTATAACCTACTACAGCTCATCAAGAAGGTATGAGGATGGACAAGAGTCACTATTGCACTTTAGTTTGGATGCTGTGTATTTTTATAGTGCTTTGTGATGTACACTTGGTAGGATACGTCTTTGTACCTGTGTGCCACCATCATGAGTGTGATCAAGCCATGTTGGAATAGGTGTCACCTTCATGCTGAGATGACAGCTGGAGTTTCAGTTGCCTAACAGCTGTTACTGTAGTCCTGTCTGAGACAGTCTGAGTATGAATTGGAAAAAGGCTGGCAAACGGGCCCTAAAATTTACACGAGTCACAAAATACTAACAATGCACTAGGGGGGGAGGGGGGTTGCAATTCCAGCGCGGGCCGCACACAGGGCCGTAATTTGCCCATGTATAATAGTAGAGCTGTGCATCTTCACTGATCTCACGATTCGATACGATTCGATTATACAAGTCTATGATTCGATTCGATTATACGATGCATCTTAAATCGATGCATCACTTTTTCCGCAATACATGATTTATTTTTTCTCACTTTCTTTTTTCTCACTGTGTGGCTACTTTTAAAATAAAAGTACATTTGGAATTGCATTGTGTTATGATCCATAATTAAAATAAACAACTGCATGTACTTACATTCTATTTCATTTGATTATAAAAAAATTAAAATAAAAAATTTAATAATCGATTTTTGATATTTGTTAATCGATTCAGAATCGTCCTATTAAGCATCGCAATGCATCTCTGAATCGATTATTTTCGGCAGCTCTATATAATAGTATCCTTCTTTGCCTTGTATATTTTCTTAATTTTGTCTGCTTTTTGCAAGGTATATTAAAAAAAAAAAAATCTTTAATTGGCCAAATCTTTGCCTATACTGTATATTCAAGAAAAAATATCGGTATCGGAATAATATCTGTATCGGCAGCTATCCAAATTCAGGTATTGGAATCGGATCGGAATTGAAAAAATGACGATCTGCGATCCTTAATGACAACCAGGAAGGGGATCAGCTGTTCTGCTGGCAGTCCACCACAAGCTCGTTGTTTTTGCTGATATTGAGCTTCAGGTGATTGATGCTGTTACACCATGTGACCGAGCTCTCCATCAGTCCTGTGTTGAGTTATGACGTATGAGTTCCATCCTCATACCTTCTTGATGAGCTGTGAAATAGTCTGCAGTGAAGACGGCATGTTTCTCACTGGAAATTACTCACTGGAATAGAATCGTACATGTCGGTATAGTGATTCCATTTAATTACACTTGATACATTTTCATTCAAGTCTTCTTCACGACATGTTTTATGAGTCTGGACAGACATGGGTGTAAACTGCATCTTTTACTTGGTGGTTTTTCTTAGTTTGTTGCCTCTCTGGGGCTGTTTGTTTCCTGAGTTGACAGCATGGCTAATGGCTGATTCACTCTGCTCTTAGAGGTTAATGGATATTGCTGCACTCTATTCCAGAGTGTTGCTCCCGTTGCAAATCAGCGAGACGTCACTCACGCTCTCTCTCTCCCCTCATTTGTTCCCTAGGTAACCACCATCTTCACAGAGTCGACGGCGGGTCTGCATGTGAAGTCCAGACCGTGGCAGACGCTGGACAGCAAGCGACAACAGGCCCAGGCCACGGTGACGGAGACCAGCGCGGAATGGCAGCAGCTCCACCTGCGCGTCCACATGTTCACGGCCTGCGCCGTGATCAACCTGCAGGCGCTTCCCGACAAACTCAACCCGCTGGTCAGGCCTCTGATGGAGTCCGCCAAGCGGGAGGAGAACACCCTGGTCCAGGGCTACGCGGCTTCCTTCGTAGCCAAGCTGCTGCAGCAGTGTGCCAGACGCTCGCCCTGCCCCAACCCCAAGATCATCAAGAACCTGTGTGCCTCGGCCTGCGTGGACCCCACGGTCACCCCTTCCGCTGCGTGCCCTGTATCCCCCACACAGGAGCTACTCGCTAAAGGTCGGGGTTGTTGAAACTTGGACATATTTTTATGCATTTCATTCACCATATAACCTGTTAGTACGCAAGATAACATATTGACGATCATTGACATTTTAGGCATTTTTAGTATTTACCAGAATTACTTCAATACCAAGAAGCTCAGCAGCCAAGACTAAATTGCTCACTGCTGATTTACTTCCCCCTTATTTCTCCGTTAGCCTGTGGGCCGGAGAGAGACTGCGAGCAGCACATGGTCAACAAAACTCGAGGCATCATCACCCTATACCGCCACCAGAGGGCAGCGTTTGCCATCACCAGTAAGAGGGGCCCGTCCCCGAAAACCCCCAAAACTCCCACCACAGAGCTCCCCCCTGGCAGCACCATCAACACGGATGTGGATGAGGTACGGACAGTTAGGAGTTAGGAGGACAGTTAGGAGGACAGCTATGAGGGTAGCAGAGCATTTATTCACTAGCAAACACTTTGTTTTTCAGAGCAAGAAGCCATGTCTTGTTCAGAGACGAGGGGCGGAGTTCTCACTGACGACCATCGCCCGACACTTTGGTCCCGAGCTCACCAGGACTCTGCTCTATCTGTGGGAGAACATGGTGGGACCGCTGAGGACAGTGGTGGATGACAACCAACGCATTGGTACATGATTGAGTTGATACAATGTTCAGTCTTGGAACAGCACATGCTGATAATGTCAAATTCATAATTTATTAGTCATCACAATCACCACTTAATATATTTAGAGGCGTGTTATGTGAGGGGTAAAAAAAGTCAGGTGCTGCTGTGTCCGCTCAACTAAATGTTTGACTAGCATTGTTGGTTCCAAAAGTTTCCTGGCATTAGGTGCTTTGGTTTCAGAGCCATCTGGTCTTTCGCTCGAGTATTCTTTCTTACTGGCATTAAAATTCAAGTCTTAAATTGACAAAACTTGCAGATATTCACAGTAGTCTTGGGACACCTGCTGGTGTTCATATCCTGCTGCATCTACAATGAATCTTGGAAACGTCCTCCTAATGTTTCTGCAGTCTGTCTTCTGTGTGACTGTGTCCCACTGAGCCGTCTTACATCTCCTGTTTGTTCTAGATGTTCAGGTGCAACTAGAGAGGGGAGATGCAGCAGCCCAGGAACTGGTCAACTCTCTGCAAGTGCTGGAGGTCACGGCAGGGGCCATGGCTCCCGAACTCAAACCTTTGGTAAGATTTACCGAACCACCGGGGTGTCCCGGTTGCTCACCTGGTAGCGCGTACCACTGAGCCTTAGTCCTTCGCGTGGCCGACCCGGGTTCGAATCCGACCCGTGGTCCTTTGCCGCATGCCATCTTCTCTCCCCACCTTTCATGTCTATCTACTGTCCTATCAATAAGGGTCAAAATGCCCCCCCCCCCCAAAAAGGGTTAGGGTTCTCCTATCCCAACCCTATCCAAATCCTATTACACCTTTAAACAAGCCACTACATATAGTGATGCGTTTCTATTTTTCCGATTTGGTGCATGTCGTCCTCGTTGCGTAGCAAAATCGCCTATATTACCACTGCATGTCTCTCCACTTCGAGAGGGAATCAAGAGAAAAATGACTGAGCCTACTTTCAAGTTATTCTGGTCTTTGGCGGTCCCAGTTTGGACAGTTTATTTCCTTGTATTTCCTTCCTTCCATTGAGAAAGTTTAACTTTAGCAGCTGAGTCTCAGTGGACTGGTTGGTTGCTTCACCTCAGTCGCAGCAGGTGAACCAACAATGCGCCTATAAATGAAAGGGCAAGTAATATTTGGCACCTGAAAGCTGACATGTATGCTATTCATAAGTAGGAAGCTGGTATCTACCACTTTTTCCCATAAAACATGAATGCAGCATAAGCTCCCATAAAAGTACTAATGCATTTATGAGTGAGTGTATACTTCATTTTGATGGTTCTGTCTTATTTCTGTGTTTTCAATCAAATGTTCATTACAAAATACGTAGTAATGCATGATTTTCTCCACCACCAGTCTTCAAAATGAGGTCCAAGTGTTTTCCAAGCAAATTGGAGGGGGAGCGTTCCTGTGTCGGTTTCAACTGGACACAATCTTTGAATACCATTTGCGTCTGCAAACCAGTGATTTAACTTGCAAAGCATGTTTGAGAACACGAACACTAAGAGCACCAGGACTTGGGACTATTCCGTGTCTTGAACGACCCTTTTATTGAGCACGCCTCTCTTCTCTCTTCCCTCTCTTGTGTGCCGTAGCTGATGGAGCACCTACCCCATCTGTTCACCTGCCTGCAGCACCCGTACACAGCCGTGCGTCACATGGCGGCGCGCTGCGTGGGCGTGCTCAGTAAGATCGCCACGCTGGAGACCATGAACCAGTTCCTTGAGCGTGTGCTGCCCTGGTTAGCAGCTATTGAAGACTGCACCAAGCAGGAGGGCTCCATCGAGGCCATGGCCTGTATCCTTCACATGCTGCACTCACTGTCTTGATATCTTCAGCTACGTGTAGGATCCAGAACACATAGTGTTTCAGCTTCTCATCACTCATCCGACCTTCCGTTTCCCCGAAAATGTCAACTTTTTTGAGGTAAACGTTTGAGGTTCGCCGCCAATTTTGATCCAATCAGAGAAAAGTTGACATTTTCTGGGAAACGGAAGGTCGCATCGCAATCCCTATAAAGAACTATATACTTTTTCACCCCGAATCCAATGCCATCTGTGAGTCTCTACGCGTTACGGTTGCAGAGATACGTCCGCCCTGCCTGCAGGACTACAGGAGAGAGACAGGACAGTGGGGGGTTTAGGGGTTTCAAGTCACTGACCAAACACTCTATTTCAGTGATTGCTGTCAGAATATAGAGCCATTTAACACTTATTTCAACACAAAAACATCGCTTTAATGTGCCAACAAAAGAATCTGCACTCATACAGTACCTATGTGACATCCAGCAACTATGTTGTTGTACTGTGATATTACTTGGTGAAAGAATAGCATTCAACTATTAGTGATTAGAAGATTATTTTGTAAGGAACGTTAGTATTATTTTTAATTGCATTGTCGTGATGTCAACTGCATGGTCGCTTGTGGCTGGTACTCTCCTCAACGCACAGCTCAACAGGTGTCATGGAGCAGCTGGATGTGGACATTGTCCCCTACATTGTGCTCCTGGTGGTGCCAGTGCTGGGCCGCATGAGTGACCCCAGCAACAGCATCCGTTTCATGGCCACACAGTGCTTTGCTACGCTCATCCGTCTGCTGCCCCTAGAGGTAGGACCACACAATACGCTCCACACAGAGCACAACCACCGTGTTGTGGCCAACATAACTGTACAGAGATCATTTGATACCAGCCTACGCCCATTGGAAAATGACAGTGTTGATCAAGTCATTTTGTTACATTATTACCTTATTATTCAATCATGTGTGCATGCTTTCCAGTCTTTGCTTGTTCCTGCAGTGGAACATCCGCCAACATCCTTTTGGTCATCGTCCACCAAAGGGCGTTAAATTCTTAGGTCCCCAATGATTGAGAAATATTTCATTTTTGTGTTCATTGATTGATGTCGATTCTGAACAGTCACTGTTCATTCACCTCCATCCTGAAGATTAAGAGAAAATAATGAATCCCAGCAGCACCCAAATCAGAGCCTTTGGCTTTGCTCCTGAACATGACCTCCGTCCAGACTAGAGATCAATGTTATGTCTCTACTCTACCAGGCAGGTATACCAGACCCTCCAGCCATGTCTGCTGAACTGATTCGCCAGAAGGCCCGAGAACGACACTTCCTGGAGCAACTGCTCGACGGCAGGAAGTTGGAGAGCTACAAGATCCCTGTGCCCATTAAGGCCGAGCTCAGGAAGTACCAGCAGGTAGGTGTGTGTGTGTGTGTGTGTGTGTGTGTGCAGGGTCCACTGCCTCTCTGTGATACTGCCTCCAGGAGCAGATGAAAGATTCCTTCCCCTGTGTTTTAACAGATTAAGGAACTGTGGGAACAATCACCACGTCTTCATCTTCGGTCCGATCGTTTTCCTGCCAGCTTCAGGAATGGGTTTTTAGCTTTTAAATGCTGCAGGGAAAGCAGAGGTGGAAGGAGCGTGGGGGGATGCTGATTTCAAATTGCTTTCTTGACAGCAAATTGAAAGCGATGGAATGGATGTGGGGTCTGTGTGCTGGTTGCTCCTAGAAAATCGTTGCTGGCAGCTATGGTGAGGTAGCCATCTATCTCTCTAATGGAGCTGTACAACGATCAGGTTAAAATGCTGCTGCTACTGTTGCTACTTTTGGTCAACACACTGCTGCCAGGTTCTCAGCCTCTACCCACCAGCATGCCAGGTTCTCAGCCTCTACCCACCAGCATGCCAGGTTCTCAGAGGTCCTCAGCCTCTACCCACCAGCATGCCAGGTTCTCAGAGGTCCTCAGCCTCTACCCACCAGCATGCCAGGTTCTCAGCCTCTACCCACCAGCATGCCAGGTTCTCAGCCTCTACCCACCAGCATGCCAGGTTCTCAGCCTCTACCCACCAGCATGCCAGGTTCTCAAGAGGTCCTCAGCCTCTACCCACCAGCATGCCAGGTTCTCAGGTCCTCAGCCTCTACCCACCAGCATGCCAGGTTCTCAGGTTCTCAGCCTCTACCCACCAGCATGCCAGGTTCTCAGAGGTCCTCAGCCTCTACCCACCAGCATGCCAGCTCCTCAGAGGTCCTCAGCCTCTACCCACCAGCATGCCAGGTCCTCAGCCTCTACCCACCAGCATGCCAGCTCCTCAGAGGTCCTCAGCCTCTACCCACCAGCATGCCAGCTCCTCAGAGGTCCTCAGCCTCTACCCACCAGCATGCCAGCTCCTCAGAGGTCCTCAGCCTCTACCCACCAGCCTACCCTACCTTGATAGATGGGGTGTCTAATGGATGCTTTTACCATATCATTTCTGAAGCAGATTCATCATCGACGATGTACTTGTCAAATCGCTCCTGATTAAATTAAATGTCCCTCAACTGCTAGAACTGTTTCTCCTCTCCTGGGTCATGATGACCACATCAAACCGTGACATTCACACTTAAAGCTGCGGAAATAATTTGCTGCATTGATATTTTCAGCGTCATTAATCTCTCTCTCCTTTTTCCAGGACGGAGTAAATTGGCTGTCCTTCCTGAACAAGTACAAGCTACACGGGATCCTGTGTGACGACATGGGCCTGGGCAAGACCCTGCAGTCCATCTGCATTCTGGCCGGGGACCACTACCTCAGGTACTACCAGGCCCGCTGCAGCAGCACTCTCATTATCGCTATCCACGACTTGGCATCATGTTTGACTTTCAACTCGACAACGTCAGCAGCACACTGACTCACCTCTGATCATTTGACGAGTTATTATATTGGACCATTCAGAAGTATCATAACTCATTTGGCCGTTGCCTCCGGTGAACCGTTAACATCTAAATGAGACTTGAAAACATCTATAGGGAATGATTAATAAAAGATCAAAGATATAGAAATGTGTTAATCCATTGAAGCGGTTATTTGTGTTGGCACTCATTTTGCTGCATCAGTGTGAGGGAGATGATGGAGCAGGGTTTACCGTAGCTATCCAGCTTCATATAATAGTGTGGAACTTAGTCCAAAACCGTTGCAGTGTCACATGGGGCTAAATAAGCATAATCCAACAAAAGTAGTAGCGAGCACACTCACCAAACGTTAAAAACTCAGGTGCAAAGGCAGAAGGCACACAATAGTTAGTTGAAGGAGAGAACAGCCAGCACACTTGAATGTCCTTTCAAAAAGTTGAATCCGTCACCTGGGTAAAATAAGCATAAGGCTGCGTTCTCACACGATGTTCTTGGTGTAATAAAAATAAAAAGTGGAACATGGCAATGTCACCTGACGTACGCTGAGCAGCTGCTAGCTCACTAACCAACTGGTTATTAGCACTTGTAGCTAACAATAGTGCTGTGCAGCAAGCAGGCTTACCAGATATTTCCAATACATGTATTGTCGAGTATAATCCTCCATACTACCTTTTATGATCAGTGTGACAGGAATCACTTATTACAAAGTCCAATTTCTCCACCGGCACTTTCACTTTCTCCATATTTGTTGTTGTTACTATGGGAAACGGCCAGTGTCTCTGATTGCGATTTGTTGTCTGGAAAAAGCGGTTCACGTCACCTGCCGTTTTTCTGACAAGTTGAAAAATTCGCTCTGCTCTGTGATGGGTGGGGGGGGGGGTCCGTTTGAAAGTTAGGCGCCTTTTTGTGATTGGCCACGGCCATTACCACGCTGCCTTTAGGCCAGTGGGTGTGGAAAGTTAGCCAGTTCTAATTTGGCCTGTGACCTACTTTTCTACAAAGTTTCATGCAAATCAGTTCATAACTGTCGGAGATCTCCTGCAGACAAACAGCCTGCGGCATGAGGGGAAATGCTCTGGGGATGTAGGGCTGCGGGGGCCGCTTGGAGAGATGACGTGTGATGATGGACCATCTGTTCCCCGTTTGTCGCACACAGTTTCACGTCGGTCCGAGCACTTTTTTGTTTGACTATTAAGGTGTCATATAATCCCATATGAGATGGGCCAAAAAGTGGCTGCATGACATCTTCATTCATTCACTCATTCATTCATTCATTCATTCATTCAACAGACAGACAAACGGGTGCATTTGAGGGAGTTTACCAAAAAAACGGGGGGGGGCACACACTGTGCTGCGCGACAGCAAGTAGATGATCAAGCATGGTTGAACAGTTGATAAGCAGTGGTTTGAGTGTTCGATCTGATGTCTTGCCCACTATTATACCCTATTTTTGTGCGTTTTCTCTTAAGCGAACTATAAACTCACTTGACTTAACTTTGTCAATGTTTGCGTGGTCTTTGCAGGGCAAAGGAGTATGCCAAGACCAAGGCAGCAGACAGCAGCCCCCTGCCCTCCCTGGTAGTGTGTCCTCCCACCCTGACGGGCCACTGGGTGGACGAGGTGAGCAAGTTCTGCACCAAAGAGTACCTCAACCCGCTGCACTACACCGGGCCGCCCACAGAACGAGTTCGGTAAGACTTGGTCAGGGATTCCAATGGAAAGCGTGTTAATGTAAAAGTTTTAGACTGGCAAATATGGAAAAGTACAAGGGGGTGGAGTTGTCAAAGAGGTTTTAAATGGAAAATATGTAGACTTCAATTGGAAAATATGTAGACGTCTTCAGTTGCTAAACAGACACTTTCTCTCATTCACGTCATCATCCTGACAGCATTCGTGGAGCTAAATGAACATGTGCTTTTCCAGGTTGCAACATCAAGTGAGAAAGCACAATCTTGTCATAGCGTCTTACGATGTTGTGCGAAACGACATCGACTTCTTTCGGTGAGTATGTGTACATTCGTTATCTCTACCATTGTTGTGTGTGTTTGAGGGGTATGTGCCCTGGTGTTACAAGTTATATGGATTTTCCTTTTCTCAATTTTCAGACATATAAAATTCAATTACTGTATCCTTGACGAGGGCCATGTTATTAAGAACGGGAAGACCAAACTCTCCAAAGCCATCAAGCAGTTGGCTGCCAATTTCCGAATCATTTTGTCGGGAACGCCCATTCAGGTAAGCCGCCATGTTGGACCACAAAACCGTTCAACTGTTCAACTTTCCTCATTTGTGTTTACTAATTAACAACATGAATAATCTAATAATAAATTGTGAATATGTGCCAAATCTGCAGCAGGGCCTTTAGGGAGTTACTGAGTGTCCCAGAATTTTTTATTTGTTTATCGTAGTATTTGGATATGATCAATTTCACACCTTCAGCCATACAAACCTGCAGTTCTCTACCATGTCATGTTCATATGGTTTGTTCACATGTGGGACTGCAATTGGATTTTCGCCCAGAATAGAAAGGTAGTAGTAGTAATATTGCATTGGATCACCTGTTTATGAGAAAATCACTCTTTCAGTTTCAATCAGCTTTTGGCAGGTTGGGTTACTTTGTCAAACTGGGTTGTTTGTGAGGTGACTTCCTTTTTATAAAGAAGAATTATAATTGTATGCCCCTGGCCTGCAACATCAATATTGCTCTTATGGTCATGAAAATGTGGCTGATCTGTACTCTTGGTACTGATTTGGTGTGCCAGGATGTCTCCATGTTCAGTTTGCTGTGCTGTAGGTAACACTACTTCCCCCTCCCACCCCTCAGAACAATGTCCTGGAGCTGTGGTCGCTGTTTGACTTCCTCATGCCAGGCTTCCTCGGTACAGAGCGCCAGTTCGCTGCTCGCTACGGCAAGCCAATCCTGGCCAGCCGCGATGCCAAGAGCTCCTCGCGGGAACAGGAGGCTGGTACGGCGGCTCTTGCAAGTCAACACTTGAATTAGTCTGGCCGGGGATGGAGTTTGAAGGATAAAGACGACCTTACCTACTGTCGTGTCCCTAAACTGTTAAGATCTGGATATTAACCATGTCCCCTCCCTCTAGGCGTCTTGGCCATGGAGGCCCTACATCGGCAGGTGTTACCCTTCCTCCTGAGGAGGATGAAGGAGGACGTCCTGCAGGACCTCCCTCCTAAAATCATTCAGGACTACTACTGCAACCTCAGTCCCCTACAGGTACTGGATGGTCACCACAAACCATCTAAAAGATGATAGTAGGACCATAGACATACACACTACTGTTCTACTTTAGCACTTTAGAAGTAGCTCTGGATAAGAAGTAGCTCTGGATTAGAAGTAGCTCTGGATAAGAAGTAGCTCTGGATTAGAAGTAGCTCTGGATTAGAAGTAGCTCTGGATAAGAAGTAGCTCTGGATAAGAAGTAGCTCTGGATTAGAAGTAGCTCTGGATTAGAAGTAGCTCTGGATAAGAAGTAGCTCTGGATAAGAAGTAGCTCTGGATAAGAAGTAGCTCTGGATAAGAAGTAGCTCTGGATAAGAAGTAGCTCTGGATTAGAAGTGGCTCTGGATTAGAAGTGGCTCTGGATAAGAAGTGGCTCTGGATAAGAAGTAGCTCTGGATAAGAAGTAGCTCTGGATTAGAAGTAGCTCTGGATAAGAAGTAGCTCTGGATTAGAAGTAGCTCTGGATTAGAAGTAGCTCTGGATAAGAAGTAGCTCTGGATTAGAAGTAGCTCTGGATTAGAAGTAGCTCTGGATTAGAAGTAGCTCTGGATTAGAAGTAGCTCTGGATAAGAAGTAGCTCTGGATAAGAAGTAGCTCTGGATTAGAAGTAGCTCTGGATAAGAAGTAGCTCTGGATAAGAAGTAGCTCTGGATTAGAAGTAGCTCTGGATAAGAAGTAGCCTCTGGATTAGAAGTAGCTCTGGATTAGAAGTAGCTCTGGATAAGAAGTAGCTCTGGATAAGAAGTAGCTCTGGATAAGAAGTAGCTCTGGATTAGAAGTAGCTCTGGATAAGAAGTAGCTCTGGATTAGAAGTAGCTCTGGATAAGAAGTAGCTCTGGATTAGAATCAGCTAAAGGTGTAAAGTATAAATGTAATAGTAAATGGGATTGATCACAAAGCTTATGGAAGTGATTTGGTGGCCATTTTCCACAGGTGCTACAACTGTGCAACAAGTAGTCGGCACTTGAACGCCTTTGGTGTAACGACGTGTTCTCCTCTCTCTACCTGCAGGTTCAGCTGTATGAGGACTTTGCCAAGTCTCGAGCCAAGGTCAGCGTGGAGGACACCATCTCCACAGACTCCACGCAGGAGGAGGAGAAACCCAAACTGAAGGCCACAGGCCACGTCTTCCAGGTACACCGAGGATTCATGTTTAATTTGAAGAGCTCTATTACAAAATGAGTTATCCATTATTTTAGAGATAAGATATTATGTCTACAAGGTGATTGCTTCCTCACTCTGGAACATTGCTGAGGTTTTGTTGAGAACATTTTAGATAATACATTTGAGATACTAAACAACGGCACCGGCTGTAACATTCACCCTTATGAAAAAGACATATTGTCTTTTACAAAGGCTTATTTGTATGAATATGTGGTGATGTATGATTTGCGTATAATATTCCTCCAGGCTCTGCAGTACCTGAGGAAGCTGTGTAACCACCCGGGCCTGGTCCTGACCGCACAGCACCCCGAATACAAACGCATCACCGAGCAGCTGGCAGCACAAAACACCAGCCTGCGGGACATCCAGCATGCACCCAAACTCTCAGCACTCAAACAGGTAAAAATGCTACATGGCACGCTACATGCTGTCATACGCAAAGAACCCATAACCATCACTCCGGTTCCCCCACCCTCTACAGAACTGAATGTGTCCATCTTTACACAGTCTAAACGTTGTGGTGACATGTGGTTTGTGTCGTGCAGTTGCTGTTGGACTGTGGCCTGGGTGGCGGCGGTGGGTCGGAAGGCGGCACGGAGGCAGTGGTGGCCCAGCACCGCGTGCTGATCTTCTGCCAGCTGAAGAGCATGCTGGACATTGTGGAGCATGATCTGCTGAAGCCCAAACTGCCCACGGTCACCTACCTGAGACTGGATGGTAGCGTGCAGGCTGGCCTGCGCCACTCCATCGTTTCCAGGTCAGCGGGTTGAATTTGAATTAGGTTGACTTCATCGCCAAAGGAAGGAATGAATACAGGATTCAGCCCTCTTTATATAGTATATATATAATTATAAAATGGCTCTCTCAAATCAAGCAATCTGATTGGTTCACAGCCATTGTATAATTCCAGTAACCGAGTTCAATAACCCATGGCCATGGGTTATTGGTTGCCATGGCAACTCTCTTACTAAGAGAGTAATAATAAGGCTTACCTCAAATGACAACGTAGAAAAAAAAATGGCGGAGACAGCTGTCAGATTCTTGTGAATCGATCTTCGCTTATAACTTTACTAATACTTAGCAGAAAATGATGTTTTGTACAAGAATAGATGCGGGCTAATGTCTTCTTTGCAAAAGAAAGGCTGTTAACCCCGCATTTAACCCCGCATTTAACCCCGTAACGTTAGTTGGTGTCGGGCTTTGCAGAAAGCATTCAGCTTCTCAGCAAGCGCTGAGAATGCAGCGCTGCGGCTCGAGCTGCGTGTCTGGCTTTCCAGAAAGCTCTCAGCTTCTCAGCAAGCGCCAGGATTGGCCAATGTCAACTTCAGTCTCCAGAACGATCCAATCAAATCACCCGCATGTTCTTGCGGTCCCGCCTTACAGTAGTGTTTCAACTGACTCTATCAGAATGACATGCCAGTCGGAGTCGGACTTATAGTATTATTATTATATTATCATACTTGGAAACCGTTTTATAAAAGCAATATAGCACTCGAGCTGCGTGTGTTGTGGAATATATCCCCCTGCTCAGCAGTTATCCCACTCGGCCTGCGGCCTCGTGGGATAACAGCTGATCAGGGGGATATATTTGGCACAACACACTGGCTCTCATGCTATATTGCTTAAGTATATGATAGTGCCGTTTGTTACTGTGAATACAGGATTCAGCCCTCTTTATAGTGCTGTTTGTTACTGTGAATTGACAAAGGTTTTGGGTTCTTGTTGACTGTACAATTCTGCTACTGGAGTCTAATTATAATCAAGACATCTTGCATGACGCCTTCAAAAAATGCATCCTCCATTTTTTATATATATATATATATATATATATATATATATATATATATATATGCAACCCTAACTTCCTGCCTCCTCTTTTATCTCAAGTCGTCTCACCTTTCTTCTCTCTGTGCCTCAGGTTTAACAACGACCCATCCATCGATGTGCTCCTCCTTACCACCCATGTTGGCGGTCTGGGTCTCAACCTGACCGGCGCCGACACCGTGGTGTTTGTGGAGCATGATTGGAATCCAATGAGGGACTTGCAGGCCATGGATCGTGCCCACAGGATAGGACAGGTAACTGAAGTTGATTCCAAATGGCTTATGTCAGAATTCAGGACACATTTATTTTGCAATGCATTTGCTGTGTCATCATGACCAGTTCAATGTGTGCCATTAGGCCACCAGTCAATATATGAAAATAAAAGCACCTAACCCTTGATACGAACAAATTGATACGAAGATTTCAATGGATTCTGGTACTATTGGGCATGTTAAATAACATACTGAAAATCTAACTTCCGGAAAGGGGTTATTTTTCAAGATGGTTGAATAGTAATTGAGATGGAGCCATTTTAAGCTCCCGGCAGCCGCCATCTTGAAAATTACCCCGTTCCGGAAGTTAGATTTGACTCGTCTGATCGCATTCGGATCCTCTTCTGCTTTGTTAGATTACAATTGAATATAGATGATATTGAATCCAAGATGTTTTTGGAGCTCCCAGAATAGGATGTGACATTACACCAGCGTATCCCTGATACGTTATTTAAGGTGGCTGCGAAACCGCGTTCGGCTCGTTTTACACCAACAGTCTCCTTTTTGAAACCAGTGCAAGTGAAATTCAATTGGCAGGGTGGCCCACCTCAACTATTCAATACACGATAAACGTTCTGTCATGACATCCTCTGCTCGCGTCCTGCAGAAACGGGTGGTGAACGTGTACAGGCTGGTCACGCGCGGCACGCTGGAGGAGAAGATCATGGGCCTGCAGAAGTTCAAGATAAGCATCGCCAACACGATCATCAGCCAAGAGAACGCCAGCCTGCAGAGCATGGGCACCGACCAGCTCCTCAACCTCTTCACTCTGGATAAGGTCTAAACTCCATTCTGCATTTCACTTTGATTATGCATTTTTCTAGCAACCCCTTTGAAAGTCTAGATACCTGTGCAACATACAGTATGTTCGGCTGACTCCCTCCCCACCTCCTCCCTTTCCCTGCTCTCTCCTCCCCCACATACCCCCGCTCTCCCTCCCCTGCTCACTCCCCACCTCCTCCCTTTCCATGCTCTCTCCTCCCCCACATACCCCCGCTCTCCCTCCCCTGCTCACTCCCCACCTCCTCCCTTTCCCTGCTCTCTCCTCCCCCACATACCCCCGCTCTCCCTCCCCTGCTCACTCCCCACCTCCTCCCTTTCCTGATCTCTCCTCTCTCCTCCCCGACATTCCCTCCACTCTCCCTCCCATGCTCCCCCCCACCTCCTCCCTTTCCCTGCTCTCTCCTCCCCCACATTCCCATGTTCCCTCCCCATCTCCTCCCTTCCCTCTTCCCTCCTCCCCCACATTCCACCCCCCTTTTCTCCCCTCTCTCTATCATAGGATTGTTCAATCTTGTTATTATTACTACTGTAATTGCTACTGTTGTGTCAGCTAGATTTAGCCAGACATATTTCTCTGTGAAGTCCTCTGAGACATGCTTGTGAATTAGGGCTATACAAATAAACTTGACTTGCCTTGTCTGTGTTACAAATGTCTATTTCAGGATGGAAAGTGTGACAGGGGCGAGGCGTCATCGTCTGCCTCAGGGAAGACGTCTATGAAGTCTGTGCTGGACGGCCTGGGAGAGTTATGGGACCAGCAGCAGTACGACACAGAGTACAACCTGGACAGCTTCATGCATTCGCTGCAGTAGCACCCCTCCACAACCTCCTCCCATCGCCCTGCCTGCTAGGGACCTGGTCAGACCCCGAGGTGACCCCTCCCCCCCCAACACTAATCCTACTGTGGAGATCATGTGGCCCTGGCCCAACCCCCAATGTACACAAACACACACCTTGGATAATAACAGTTAACATAACGATAAAGTTTGTCGCCATCAATCAATAGTTGTGTTCCCAAGGCAATATCTAAATATCAAAAATGACACCTATATTTTTATTGCTCTCAAAAGGATATCTATGCTGCAGCAATAATGAAGCATTTTCAGTCAATGAAGTTTTTGTTCTGTTCTTTGCAATATTTCAAACATCAGACATCCCATATTTCCTTGTTGAACCAGTTTTTCTGCAAGTAACATTTGCAAAGTTGCTAGTCGACGATAATGGAACATCGTCCCCACCCGTGACCAGCGTCTCCATTTTTTGGTTTACCTCTCATAAAGTGATGCATCTATTTTGGTTACATGAATAGAACGACATGACTATAGTCTCTCCAGCATACATACAGTGTATCTTATAGTTTACCCATGCCATATTACGACAGTGTTAACCGCTTCAGACGTGATTACCGCCGCCTCCCATCCCTCATACCTACTGCACCCTACACACAGTCTTAAAAGCACTCCTATGCCCAACCACACCTGTCAACACTTGTGTGATTTGTGAATACAAAACATGTTTTTGTGTGACAAAGGGAAAGAGGGGGAGGGGTGATGCTCAGCTTCCTAGAGAAAACCACGTCGCCACAGTGCGCTAGCTTTTTATAGCAGGCTATGTGACTGCTATGCTGTGGCCGGGGTGAGCTTGTTTGGGAGTCGCACGTAGTAGACCCCGCTACGACGACTCCCATCCTGCAGATGGTGCTAGTGTGCACTCTGCACACACCCCTGCAGAGCGCATTCACATGACTTTTGGCCATGGAAAGGTTTTTTTTGTTCACAGGAGAAGTGGGAGAATCTGTTGTGTACAGCTCCTCTGATCATGGAAAGCACTGCACTGAAGCAGATTACAGGGACTGAATCTTGGGGCCAAGCTGAAACTGGTACCTGAGACTTGTCATAAAAGTATTTTAAAAGATAATACAGACTTGTAAATATTTCTGTAATTGCTGCTTTTTGTGTAAGATGGTGGAATTGTAATAAATTCTACAGACCTTTGAAGTATGCATTGTTTTTTCTTTTGTGTATATTATACTGTACGTGATATTTTTTTCCGGATGATGGCGAAGGCTGGAGGCACCCTCTGCCTGTGATTGGCCTAGCATCAAACGTTCATGCAATCACATTCGCTTGGCTATCCTGCGTCTCTTTCTACAGTCTGTGGTCAGACAGACAGCAGTTTCGCTTGCTAGCATGCATGAAAGACGCCACCGTGTGTTTTATGTTTTTGATATAGTCTGGTCTCTGGTTTATAATGCTGCCGCTACTCTTGGCAGTGCACGTATGTAGCCTACAGACAAATAAAAAAGAAAAGATAAAAGATGAATGAGAATTGATCAAGGGTTATATAAAAACAGTGTCAATGCCCATTTACTCATTCTAACACGAGTGACATGTATTTGAATTGAAATATGTATCAGTATGTGGTGTTTGCCCAGCCCTTCATTGGGAAATGCAGCTTTATGGAGTGGGATCACGTGGAGATGGTCTTCAGAAACTTTGATGATATTGACAGTAAGTAAACATTGTTTCAGATACATGGTGTAGTTGTGGAAAAGTGTGTGAGTTTGGAAGAGGAATGCACCACTAGCTGGAGAGACATGCATCCCCCCCTGGATAAAGACATTTTGTCAATTCTAAAATAAAATGCATTAATCTGGGGCACTCTGAGAGCAAAATGAAGAGGCTAGTAGATGTGAAGAACTACACACATCACATTAATATCCTCTAGGGTTGCGCGATGTCAGCAAAATATCCATCGTGATTGTTTTACAGTGAAACATCGTTTTGAACGATGGCATCGTCATTTATGCCATCCGCCGCTGCAATGCACGTTAACAGCAGGACAGCTGAGCTCTTCATGAGACCGACAGGCAGGCTACTAGCTACTGCACAGAGCCAGGCAACTCAAGCAGTGAGCGGCTAGCCTGGGTAAACCCATCCCCCACGTGACCTGCTCTCAGACCTGTTCTCAGTCACTATGGTCTGGAGATCGAGCCATTCAAACCGATTTCTGACTGAGTACTATGAGTGTGAAGTGGAATGGTTCAATAATAACAGGTAGTTTTCTATCAATATTCCTCTAAATGTACATGTGATGCAGTGAAATATGAATAGTTAGAAGGCTTTTATTCTGAAATGCTACATCAGATTGTTACGAAATTTTCTGGGTGACCCCCCGGGGTGGAGTACTATGAGTCTGAAGTGGAATGGTTCAATAATAACAGGTAGTTTTCTATCAATATTCCTCCAAATGTACATGTGATGCAGTGAAATATGAATAGTTAGAAGGCTTTTATTCTGAAATGCTACATCAGTTTGCTCTGAAATGTTCTGGGTGACCCCCCGGGGTGGAGTACTATGAATCTGAAGTGGAATGGTTCAATAATAACAGGTAGTTTTCTATCAATATTACTCCAAATGTACATGTAATGCAGTGAAAAATCAATATTTAGAAGGCTTTTATTGTGAAATGCTACATCAGATTGTTATGAAATTGTCTGGATGACACCCTGCGGTTGAGTACTATCAGTCTGAAGTATAATTATTTTTTAATAACAGGCAGTTTCCTTGAACTATCCATTTGAATGTTCAGAAAACAGTGAAAAGAAAAAAAAGTAGGCTTTTACTTTGAAATTGTACATCAACTCTCATAGCGTGCAATTGTAATTATAATATGTAAAAATTAGAACATTTAATTAGTATAGATTTGTTCTGGGAGTGCGCTTTTATTTTGAAATCAGTTCACGCATGCTTTTACCGTAATGCCTAGTATATACCATATACACGCACCACAAAACAAGTGTGGGCTAGAATGACTGCTTTCCGAGGTGTGGGCTGGCTTGACTGCAGTAGAGATCCAATCAGAAGAGAAGAAGTTAAACATCTGTGTCTGTATTGCACATTCAAACCTTAAAATAATTCCAGAATAACATGAATATATCTTTACAATAAGTTTGGAATTTCTAATGAATAGTTATGGTTTTCTTTGACTAAGATGAGATGAAAATACTTAGACACTTAGTGGATGAAAACTTGACTAAATAAAATCAGGATGAGGTTGACTTACTAAATATGATAAGAGCTTAAGAGAAACTGGGTTATAGCTCACTCAGGTAAACATGTGAATGTTGTGTGATATGCAAAGGTTGTTGGTTCAATCCTAGCCTTAGGCAATTTCTTAAAAAGTGCTCACATTATAAGCTGCAGCAGTGATCCTTCTTTATCATCACCAGTAGTTTGAACACTGATAGAAATAAGCTGATGAAGGAGACTAGTCAGTCCCTGATTCTAGCTCAACTCACTGGTACAAATATCACCTGTCTCACTCTTTATGCTCTGTGTTATTGTCAGTGTGAATACAGTGTGTAGAAATCAGAAGCTTAACTCCCAACAGCTCATAGCTCAGTCGGCTGAGTGGCTGTGTCACTGTCTCTGTCTGACAGGTAGACTGTTGGATCGATTCCCGATGGAGGAGACATATTACAGCACTGCCCTGTCTTTAACATCACCAGTGTAGGCAGATACACAGAGCGACATAGCGCCTCCTACAGGCGGATCCACAGAAATGGACACTGTGGACAGACTGCAAAGAGATCCAGACATGTCATATACTGACTCTAGGGCAGTTTTTCAAAAATATTTTTTTACACCTAGCAGCATCAAGCACAGCACTACAAACATATAATGTACTTCCTATGTCAGTAAAATTTCAGCTCTCTGTGGTTTTCTGTCTCATAACCCTCAGCTCATGTCTCTGCAGAGGGGAGAACAGTCTCCCCCTTAGCTCCAGGCAGTGCCAGCTGAACGGGATCGAACCCACAACCTCTGGCCCCGGTGTCACTGTGTGTATTATTCCTTCACACCACCAGCTGCCCTTCACACTCACAGCTCTTCTCCGGGCACTCTTGTCTCTTCCCTCTGCCTGTCACCATTCAAAACTGACTGAGGCTTGAACCCACGACCGCAAAAGTGGCTGAGGTCTCAATATTGCCGGGCAGCAAGCCTACTCTCTGTGCCACCAAGTTAGACTGATTGAATGAGGTTTTCTCAGGGCTTTAAATCACTCTTTCCTCTGGCTGTCGACATTCAAAACTGACTGAGGATCAAACCCACAACCTCAATAGTCACTGAGGCTCAAACCCACAAGCTCCAAACTGCTAGACAGCAATCCAACTCTCTGAGCTAGTGGGTCATAGTGATTAAGACAAGAAGATTAACGTATAGTCTTTATGCATCTTAAAATATGTTTTGAACGGACCTTTTAAGTTGAATAGTATTTGAATGATATTAATATGACGTGAGTTTCTATTCGCCTTGCACAGAAAACCTTTCACTTTTATACTTGAGTACATTTCAGAGCCTGTATTTTTTTACTTTTACTTGAGTAATTAAGTTGAATCAGTACTTCTGCTTTACCAGTCTTTTTTTTACACAAATAACTGTACTTCTACTTAATCAGAGCAACAATGTGATTAAATTTGGAATGACAAGAAAAAATTACACGTCTGTGCAATAGGCTAAGTAGGCCTAAATAACTCAGATATAGGGTTTGCAATTGTAACGTTCCATATAATGAAGTATCTCATGCTTGTTGAATGAATGATTGTTTTGCACCTGCTGCTCACGTTTGAGATACTTCTGGCTCGCCTGGAAAGAAGGTGGGAGCAGCCGAGTACAGTCAGAGGCAGAGAGGGGCGGGTCATGCCTTCGCCTAGCCTTCGCCATCATGGGAAAAAAATATTGCATACTGTACATGTCTGTGTGGTTGAAGGTCTTGGAAGTGTCCTGGCAGAGTGTGACTACAGCCAGTAGAGGGTGTGTTTGCACATTGAGATACAATAATTGAATAAACCTAAAATAGACACTTATCAGTCTGATTTGGCAGAAATACACCATATTTCCAAGCACCACTCAAAGCAAATTAAACACATTTAACAGCATCTTAAACCTTCGGTCTCACCACTATGTGATAGGTGTCGGGTGTCGGAGGGCACAACTGGAGGCGGAACTCGCCATCTTCGGCTGCTTGGAGTCCTCTTTGCTCCTCCCAACGGCCGTGCAGCAATCTCTGACACAGGGAATGACAGTTGCCAAGAAACTAATTTTGAAGGAATGGAAGTCCTCCTCTCCACCTTCTTTTCAGCTGTGGCTGACAGACATGATCTCAGTTATACGTATGGAGAGACTCAGGTTCCAGAGGACAATTTCTTTAAGGACATTTTTTGTTATTTGGGACCCGTTCCTGACTTATTTCGATGAGGCTAAAAGCGGTAACTGAGTTTCTTTTGGATCCTTTGCACACTATATATATATATTTTTTTTTATCTTTTTGTAAGCACATTTTCTATGACTGTAGCACCATTTTGTAGCATTGTAATGTTGAATGTATGTATATGTTTTTATTTTCTTTTTTCCTGTTCTTGTTTTGTTTTCTTTATGTTCTGAAAAAGTAAAAAAAAAAAAAAAAAAAAAAAAAAAAAAACAGCATCTTAAAGGTACTATCTGTGATTTTTGAGAAAGATGGTTCTCATTCCCAGGTGATGAAATACTGACACTTAAGATTGAGTCAACACGGTTCTCATTTCCCCAAGTCCACCAACCCAAAACATCAGCATTTGACGACCTGGGAGAACGAGAACCGCGTTGACTTGAATCTTTCTCCAAAATCACATGTAGCTGCCTCAAAGCGCATGGTGCAGGTTGGAGACCCCCATTGCATCAAAGTGTTGTTGGAGCACTGTTCCTGAAATGGAACTGTATACCTGTGGTGTCACAGGGATGCAAACTAGTCACTTTTTCATCCCAAAATAGGATTTCTGAGTTGTTTTATGTCTGCGCTGGTATCTCCCTTATATATATATATATATATATATATATATATATATATATATATATATATATATCTTTTTCACTCTCCATGACTGCATCCCTGTGTCAGCCCTAGCAGAACATCCAGCAATAAGTGATGTCACTGGTGTTGGATGAACATTTAGAACACCATCTTTCCCCTCCATATTTCTACCAGGGGAGCCTGTGTAAAAAGAAAGTACGTAGAGTATAAGGCCAAAATGTAAATTCAGATTTTTTTTTTAGACGTGAGGACATGTCTGTTTCAGAATGATAACGGTTTATCCTTTGATGTGCTGTAGAATAACCTGCTGAATAAAAGGATGCATTAATGTGTCAGTATAAGTACAATAAGTTGCCACAGGGCATAATGCAAGTTAGTAGGGCAGCTTTTTCCCAAGCTTTGATGCATATCACAATTCTGCATAGCACACGATTACATTGTCTTTGCCATAGGCGAGGTTTCAACTTACATGCGTGTCATTTTTTCACCGTTTCAGAACTACTGATGTGCCAGAGTCAGTGTTGTAGTCAAGTCACCATATCTCCAGTCCCCAGTGTTTGAGTCCAAGTCCGAGTCACCAAAGAAGAGTGAGTTGACTCCCCATTACCTGAGTCAGAGTCTGGAGTTACTGAACATGAGCATAAATTCACATGTAGGTGGAACTGCTAATAGCTATCAATATCTTATGCCAAATTATTAGGGCCTATTACAAAAAACTAACAAAAATACACATCAATTAACAAGTCACGAGTCTCGACTACAACACTGGGCACAGTAGTTTATAGACTGGTGACTTTCTTGGAGACGGGTTATGTTAAGCGGACACTCGTGCATTCTCTTGGGCGTCTCCTAAGCAGTGCAGAGAGGGATGAGGAGAGAAAGAGGAGAGAAGGCCATGCAAAAGACCACAAGGTTTCACAGCGTCATACAACTACGTTTAATAAGATTTTGCTTATTAGTACAGAAAAAGGAAAAATTAAGGTGGGAACTACAAACTCTGAAGCAAGTAGTAAGCATTTAGCGTTGAGCTCCATGTTTTCAAATCACAGTTATACTGCAAAAAAGTTCAGACAAGCAATTAGGTCCAAGTCAACAATCTCAAAAGCCTCGCGCCAAAGATAGAACCAGTATTTCAAGTCAGGAATAAAAACCTATAAAATAAAAAGCACAGATGCCTTGGTAAAAAAAGAAAAGAATTAAAGTACATTTTCAAAAGTAGTGGGTTTGTGAAAAAAATACCAAGCACATTACCAATATTTTTCTCCATCGATTTTTGAGATCACAACATGACGAGACCTACAGTGTTTACCTACCCAGAGAACGCCCATGAAGCAGAAGTGAATATACAGTTTACTATCCAAGTCTAGTGTTACATGAAATACATATGTATATCTATAGAGAGGAATATATAAAATGGCTGTCATCATCCAAATCATTATTTTTTTCTTTTTTTTACACCAGTCATCCCTTTCAGTTGCACATACAATTGTTTTATTGTGAGGGGAGAAATAGTTTGCCGGGTGAAAGCAGGGGTGTGGGGGGGAGGCTAGTAAATACTTGGTGGTATGGCGTATAACACTTGACCCCCCTAGGAGAGAGAAAGCTGCAGGGCACGTTCAAGACATCAGGGGTTGGTATTCGCATCAGCTGTATAAACTGGTAGAAAAGGCTGGGCCAGAAATAACTATCACATTATAAGCATTGGAAAATGGGGGGGGGGGGGATGTCAGGCTGGAGGCTCCACCAGGTTATGGCAAAACACAAACTCAAGAAGGTGGGGAATGTATAAATTCACACAAATAATGCAGAGGGAACCAGAAATAAAAAGTATTCAGACCAAAACCTCCTCTGGATAATCAAGATTTGACAAACACGCCATCCCCAAGCCCCCATATATTCATCTATACAGTGCATTTCAACAGTTACATTCATCCTTAAATACAATCACACACGCTTGCCCGTATGTTCTAACCGTGTTCTGTAGTATTTGTTTAGGAGTTGCCGTGTTCATATTTCACACTTAAGGAAGTGTTGAGTCGTCTCCCACGGCTCTAATACGTTCTCTACTGCACAAAGTGGGGATGAAGTATTGTAGTGTTAGTGGTAATAGTAGTAGTAGTAGTAGTATTTGTCGTAGCAGAAGCGATGTCAATGGTTAAGTGGTGTTGTCCAGCTTCCACAATTATATCACAACATACCCGCGTGTACGCCTTTTTATTTTATTGCCCGTTCAATTTGTTTACATTGCCAATCACTTGACATGACCAACCACCATGCTGTTGTTTTTGTTGTCTTTTTCTCTCTCCATAGATCATTCTTTACACTAATGTAGCAACATCAGCGAGTTAACACATAATAGCTGATAGCATTTCAAGAATCTAGACACTTTAGTAACAATATTACAAAGGTTTTTTTTTTCTCAGCTTCAAAAAAATGAAACAAGTGAACAAACAAAAAAATAAACTTGTAAAGAATTAGCATCATAAAATTAATTTATTCCAAGTAAAAATACAAAATAATATTAATGACATTGACCAGATATGAAAGTCTCCCCCAGAAATAACTATTAATGGTTGAGAAATAAGTCTGTAAAGAAAAAATATGAAATAAAAATGAAAATATGTAAATATGTTTCTTATTTAGCAAAAAACTTTCTAAAAATAATGAAAATTTCTCAGTACAAAGGCTACATTACTACTGGAAGGTACTAGCAGGTAGAGTAGGTAAATACACAGTAGAAAATGATTTTAGTGAATCACAATGCTTGCAATGAAAATAATTCTGCAATAAAGATTTATGCCTCTTTTTTCTTATTTTCTTCTTTTTTACAAACAGTACAAACAGTATTGCACATTACAACAAAGAATCAAGGTTGTTAGCCTTAAAAAAATGGGACTAATTCAAGTCTTGCGTAAATAGAAGGCCACCATTCAGTTGATGCACCTTGGGGGCTTTCGATCAAGTTACAGGTGAAACACTTGTGTCTTTTTTCCCATGTTAAAATAACATTCTTGTCTCTACCTCCAGCTGTTCAGTGACTCAGATGTCTCTGTCTTTTTCTCCCAATGATGTCATATCAGGCCAACAAATCAGGGTCATGTTGCTTTTTTACAAAACAAAAAGGGAGCACATACTTTTTAGGAAACATAAAAAAGTTCTCTTAAAAAAATAACGAACAGAAGATCTCTTTCACAACTCTGGTCAGCATAGTAAATGATTTGATTATAAATATACAAAACGTGGGAAGTAGGTTCAGTTTTCTCTCTGAGCACCTGATATTTCGTGAAGATCTCGTCTTTGTGAGAACTCGTGTTGTTTTTTTCCTCGACCAATTCGACCAGTGGGACGCTCACGCCAACCTCCTCTGTAATAAAGTAGACTGTACTCTCGCTAACTACGTCATTTATATTAAAGTTATAAAGCTCTAGCTCCTTCAGTTGTTGTCATTTTTCAAAAAAATAATTTTTTAAAATAAACGCAAATAAGCATGATAAAAATAAAAATAAATCAACCATCTGTTAAATCATTTCTCTCGAAGAATTAAATTAATATATATATTTTTTTCATCTGAATAAACTTACTTAGAAAATATCAGTTTCTCTCCTAATATATTTCAAAATTGAGGTATTGCAAAAGATCTTGTCAGTCAGAAAGCACGCTTTTTCGTCTTTTTTTTCCTTTTAACAAAAAGAACTGCTGACTGTCGAAAACTGTTCAGATACAAAGAGTAGTGCATAACAAATGTCTATCATAGAGAAGGAACAAACATAGAAAACCCTTCTGGGTGGGGAAAGAAATGTCACAAAAACACCCAGAATTCACTTTCATAGGGATACTTATTATTACTCATGGTTAGCCTCTTTTTAAGTCTTTTTTTTTTTTTTTCCCCCCTGTCAGTAAAAAAGTATCTTCTGCTTAGTTTCAATTAGTTGTCTTTGACAAGACAAAAAAAAACATCTATCCTACAGCAGAAACAGTTTGCGACTAAATTGAGAGAGAGGAGGGACTGCGGGGCGACAACGGGACAATCACAACTTCGCGGACAAAAAAGGGGGAGGGGGGACGACGACACGCATACTCGCAATGATGTAGGATCCCAGTTGGATTGTCCCACAAAACTGCTTCAAAAAACCAGTGTAACTTTAGACCCCACCCTCCCCTAACCCCAGCCCAAAAACTCCGCCTATCAAACCCGAGCCACCCCAACTTCAGCAGCCAATACTTAAGTTTACTGTGTATCGCATTCAGAACTAGTAAGTGCGACCCCCCTCCCCGATCCCACCCCACATCCCAATCCCACCCGTGTTTGAACTGCACCCCCCCCCCCCTTGATTAAAATCCACCATTTTAGCAGGTCAATTCTACTTCAAGCTTTGCAGGAAAAAAAAAATCTGGATAAATATGGTAACCAAGCCAGCACATGATCTGCATGCTCTGTTATTTCCAACACCCCCCCCTAGCCATGTAGTGAGAGTGTGTGCAGTCTCCAGTAGCTTCAAATGTTTCATCTCGTCTCCCGCTCTCCATCTCACTACTGCCCTCTCTCCTCGTCCTTAGGTACTGCACAGATGCATCCACCTTGCACCTGGAAGAGCCTTTTAGTAATGAGCGCAGTCTCTTCTGTGGGTAGCTGTGTGTGTGTGTGTGTGTGTGTGTGTGTGTCTGTGTGTGTGTGTGTGTGTGTGTGTGTGTGTGTGTGTGTGTGTGTGTGTGTGTGTGTTGAAGTCGGAACGTGTGTGTGTGAGCTCTTTGGTTACGTTCGGGGACGTGAACTTGCCCTTTTTTGTCAATGGTGGTGGGGTGGTGGTGTTGGTGGGGGGGGTGGGGGGAGAAAAATAAAATAAAATAAACTCAGTTCTCAAGTTAAGCTCACATTAGTCTGTCTTCTCTTCTCTACGTACGTCCTGGTCAGACTTTTGAGTTGTTGTTTTTTCTAGGTCTGTTTGTGTGCGTGAGAAAGACAGCTAATCTGTTACGTGTCCGTGTGGTTGGTGTGTGTGTGTGTGTGTGTACAAGAGAACATATATACTGTGTGCATACACTAGTTATGAAGTTTCACAGGACTTCTATGTCGGACATCGACGACAGTTAAAGCGAATCACAGTTCTAGGCATACTCAGACCTAACTACATACGGTATAAAAAATTGCACAATTATTATATCAACAATCACTGCAAAAAAGTACTTCACCTATCATAGACAGTTTTTTTTAAATGGTAATCCTACATTAATTGAATTTCATGATTATTAAGGTTGTTTCCCCCCCCCCCCCCCCCCCTCTCCATCATCATCTGGATGTGTTTGCCACCTCTTTTTCATTTGAGAGGAGGGGAGAGGACCGTCTTGCTCTGACCGCTCGGACGCCATGATTCCTTCGACCGGTCCTTCCCTGTTTCGGTCCAGTTCGGCGCCAGCCGTACGTACGTACATCTTATAGTGTGTTGTGCAAACATGGGCAGAGTTGAATAGTAGACATGATACGGAAAAGTCTATTGCATGCAGCAACCTGATTTTGAAATAAACATGCAGTTAGGGGCCGCCCATCCCCACCCAACACCCCCCACCCCCGCCGTTGTCTAGGGGTGCCCCCCACCCCCGCCACCACCGCCCCCCGGCGACAGCTCGTCATCCTAAAACACCAGGCGCCTCTCTAGATGTGTTGTGTTTTCTTTTGTTGTTGTTATTATTTTACACCCTACCCTGAAGAAAGTACTTATGGTATCTTGTTCATACCATGGATTTAGCAGCAAAGCTATTGCAGCATTACATTTACATAACACTAAAAAATAATGTTGTTATAAAAAATAAGGACCTAAAAAAAAATCTAAAGCAAAATAATCTTGATTGCGCTCATGAGGTATTAATATTAATATTTTCAGAGTCAAAATTGAGAGCGAATATAGCCACGTGTTATTTTTTTACTCTGGGCGTTATGGGCCCACACTACTGGATAGATGTTGAATCTTGCTACATCTTATGCCACCTATGTTGCTTTTCTGTATGCGTTAAATTTAGTTTTTGCCTTTGGTCATTATTTTCACTAGGGGCAATAGAACTACGATTTTTGAAAATAAGTGCATGCTCCTTTTACACCAATTTTTTAAATGATCTATGTACGTATAGATAGATACAAAACAAAAAAAATATAATATATATATTTTTAAATATGTCCCGCCTCTGTCAGCACGGTGGGGCTCAGCAGGTCACAACCGCGCCACCCGGCTGTAAGTACAGGGAACTGAAAACAGCCAGGTGTCTAACAAACATACCATCCTGTGTGTGTTTAGTGAGATTTTGTGCCAAAGTGCAAATTCTAAGCTGATAGACTTTCGCGATTCATTTCCCCCGCAATGCGTTTTCAGAGGGGAACACTAGACGATGAGTTCGGAGCCGTGTGGTTTTGAAGAAGAAAGTCCCGTGTATTTTGATGAAATCCCCCCTTTTTTAGTTGCTTTTTTCACAAGGTGGTTATGGGGAGCGGGGCGGAGTAAGGTGGGGGCAGGAGGAGGGGGGGGGGGGGGGGTTGCAGTGCTGTCCCGGGTGCAGTGGGGGGGGGGGTGGAGGCGGGGGGGTTTCGACCGGGGCAGGGCTGTGACTCCCGGGCCGCCCCTCTCAGCTCCAGCGGAAAGACACGTGTCGCGGGCGGTCTCCCCCCTCCTTCACCAGTGGCTTGTGGAACTCTCGGCCGGCGCGCGAGTGGATGCTGGCCCAGCAGTACTCACAGTAGTACTGCAGGCAGGTGACGTTGGCGCAGAAGAAGGGGGCGAACTTCCCGCCGCAGCGCGCCCCCTGGCACTCGTCACACATCTGGTCGTCCAGGACGTACGGCTTCACCTCCACCTGGGGGGACAAGGGAGAAGGGAAAGGCAGCACTTTTAGCTCGGTGCCGTGCGCAGACACACCGGTCGAAATGTGCGTTTTGGAGCGCTGCAGAGTCGGCCGTTTCTTTATCCAGATGATTGCTGGAGCCGTGTGGTTTGTGACCTGAGTGGGCAATTTCAAGCCAGTAGAGTAAAACTGTGCCATTATTAACCCTGTTGTTGCTCAGGTAGATGTTGAGTGTTGGGGGAGATGCTGTAAGACCAAGTGTACAAAGCAGTGTGAGTATTAAATAGGTTTGATGGGTGTAGGTATAAAATGATAAATAACCGCCTCGCGGTTGTATTCTCCCGCCAACAGGGTCAAGTCATTTGAGCCAAATTTGAAGAAGTTCCGTCACGGCGTTTCCTGAGATATCGTGTTAACGAGCACGATACGGGCGGTCGTGAGGTCACAGTGACCTTGAACTTTAACGTTCATCCTTGAGTTCGAGTGGACGTTTGAGCCAAATCTGAAGAAATTCTGAGATGTCGAGCATCGGACGTATGTACGGACGTATGTACGGACGTACAGACGATTCTGTGGTGTATTCAAATGAAACATCTATCAAAGGAGATGGGCACATGATAACCCCAATTGGTAACCCCTTTCCGCTAGTCCGGTTTTATTGTAGGCTGGTCTCATATTTAGTCTTAAAATCTGACTTTTCTAAAAAAAAAAGTGAAATAATCTGATCATTTCACGTGTTTCCGATGCAGCTTAACTACAGAAATACTCTAGAAGAAACAAGCATCAATGTCTTGAAACGAGGCTGAATGAGGCAGAGCAGCCCACTGGTGCCAAGTCAATGACAAATGATTTAATAATTGATTTGCCTTGGACAAAAGTGGGATCATGTCACCAGATTGACAAACCTTTTCCAGGGAGGGAGGGGGGGGGGGATGACTCAGTGCTATTATATTGTGTCTTTGTAAATGCTATTCCGATGGATTACCGTTCATTTCATCATCTAATCATATTCAACTACTTTTCTATGGCAAAACCCTGCAGAGCCACACACACACAGCATATAAATATACGTGTTGGTTCTGCAGGAGAGATGTGCTCAAATGACTGCGGTGTCTATCCGAGTGTGTTTGCTCCTTCAGACCGTCGTTATCTACACGAAGCCACTGTCTGCGAGGCCAATCTCTCTCTCATCTTTCTGAAAGACAACAGGGCCAGACTCTCCCTCTGTCCACCGCTGAAATGAGTTTGACCCAAAGAAACCAGAGCTCCTTCGCCATGGAGACGGCTCAGTACACGGACGGGTAGGCGGGGCTGCTGCTGCTGCTGCTGACTACAGCACGGCCACAAAATGAAAGGTTATCAACCCTCAGATCGTCCTTCTCAGCTAAACGCCGGCAAACAACTAACAGTACAATGCAACCTTCAACAAGACAGATGACAGGTACAGGCCAATGTTGCCATGCTATTATAGACCATTATTAAACTCAGTGGACACTCGGGGCCGAGCGGGTACGATCCAGAGCCATATAATAGAAGAGTTCCGACATCTCCATTCACTCCAATGGACCAGTTTTTTTCCAGGAAGTAGAAAGTGGAACTCTTGAGTAAAAAAAGCAGCACTGTCGAGTTGCAACAAAATAGACAGTGTTGTACTTTGAAAGGGTTTTTCATCCCTTGAAATGAATCAAATTGTACATTATCGGCTTTATTTTAGCATGCAAAAGTAGCGCGAGACCCATTCCTGGCTGTTCATTGGCTAATGAGTCTCGCATTTTGGTCCTCCGCTGACGCCACTGTCTTACTAGAGGACACTAGTACGATCGAGCCTCTCTGTCCTATCGTTAAGAACCATTCACAGTTCATGGAATGATTGTGCGCGAAGAGAGACAATTACAAACAAAAATGGCGGCGATGGAGCTCCTTGTTCCCCCCCGCCGCAACCTTGAACTGGAGCTCACCCTGTAATAAGGATGGCATTGTGGTCTGTTAAATAGGCATTGTGGTCTGTTAAATAGGCATTGTGTGGCGAGGAAAAAGTCATTCTCAAGGAGGCGTTCTCCTTGTGCCTCTTTAAATCATTTAATGGTCTGCGAAGCCGAGATTGCTTCTCCAGGCTTATTATCTGCTTCATTAGCAGCCCGTGGTATAAAATGTGCCTCAGACAAAAAGAAATAAAAAATAAAACAATAACAATTAAGAATGATTTAAAACTCATTGCGTATTCATAATCTCAGAAACTTTTTTCCAGGACGGGTGTGTGTGTGTGTGGGGGGGTGTTAATATCAGGAAGCTTAATGAGAGACAAGCTGCAAATGATAACATTCAGGAGGATAATGAGGATAATGAACAATGCAACCAACATTTGTGTGTGTGTGTGTGTGTGTGTGTGTGTGTGTGTGTGTGTGTGTGTGTGTGAATCCCTTTCAGAGGGGGTTTGATCTGCTTCAACCTGAGACAAAAGCTCAGAGTGATAAACGGCACAGAGAGCAGCGTTCTGGCTTGAATGTGTAATTATGTGTTATTATCTTATTACCTGATTCTGAGACTAAGCTCTTCAGTTTTGCTCTAATGTGCTTCCTGAATCCATTTCATTGGGCGGGGGTGTTGTGTGGGAGCAGTGTTGGGCAAGTTACTTTCAAAATGTAATATACTACATATTACTAGTTACTTTCATTTGAAAGTAATAAGTTACTTTACAATATGACTGTCTGTGTAGAGTAACTCGTCACTTATTACACTACTTTTGCATTACTTTCACCAAAACAACAGCAGCAGCAGAATGACATCGCCGCCCCGGAACCGTCCCGCAAAATTATTTCAACCGCCTTGAAGTCAGTGTAAACCGTCCAAAATTCTAAATTGTATTATTTTCCTTTGTTATCGTCATCTATAGTGGTTATTTGCATAAAAACACACGGTTTGATTAGGAAATGATTGTATCTTTATTTAAATATGTGCTTTGATTTCAAAACTAAATTTGTAACTTGAGTTACTTGACAAAGTAACTGGTATAATATGACTGAAATCCTATAAGTAATAAGATATATTACTGAGTTACTTCTAAAAGTAATATATTACATGTAATATGTTACTTTTGTAATGAGTTACCCCCAACACTGTGTGGGAGGGGGGCTGGACAGCCCCGCCCTCAGAGGCTAGTCGGGCTTCCTGGCCGACGACCAGCCTCGCTCGGTCACGATCCGCCCCGCTGTTTGCCGTTCGCCGGGCAGGACCTAAAATAAGCGGTGCTGGAGTGGATCTGCATGTATAGGGAACTACTATAATTAAAGCAACCCTATGTGTCTGCAACTTGAAACATCTGCCCGGCAACTCAGGCGAGCCAGAAGGCCATAGTGATTACACAGCCTGGCGTTATTGTAGACCGTGCGGCGCAGCCGGGCCAAAACCCAAACGCTATAATAACGATGAGAGCTGTGTGATACATGGGGGAAGGCAGGACCGGGGGGGAGAGTTCACGTCAACAGCATGCCATAGAAATGAGTAGCAGAGAAAACCTCAGCTGTGGTCGAGACGCTGCCTCTCTCTCTCTCTCTCTCTCTCTCTCTCTCTCTCTCTCTCTCTCTCTCTCTCTCTCTCTCTCTCTCTCTCTCTCTCTCTCTCTCTCTCTCTCTCTCTCTCTCTCTCTCTCTCTCTCTCTCTCTCTGGGGGCGAGGGATATTGTGAATGAATGAGGAGGTGCGCGAACTCGCTCACCCTCTTGTCGATGTCGTTGTGCTGCAGCTGGACGAAGCGAGCGCTGATGGCGGCGATGTAGCTCTGCTGATTGGAGAAGGCCACGCGGCCCGCCCCCTTGGGGTACTTCAGCTCCGGGTCGGTGTCGATGCCGGCGTAGCAGACGCCTCCGTACAGCCGGTCCATGATCATGGCCAGCTCCACTGGGGAAGGGAAACCGGGTCGGAGGAGAAGGAGGAGGAGGAGGAGGAGGAAGAGGAGGAAGAGGAGGAGGAGGAGGAGGAAGAGGAGGAGGAGGAGGAGGAGGAGGAGGGGGAGGAGGAAGAGGAGGAAGAGGAGGAGGAGGAGGAGGAAGAGGAGGAGGAGGAGGAGGAGGAGGAGGAGGAGGAGGAGGAGAGAGCAGATGAGATGGAGAGAGAGGTGTTTTAGTGCCGACGGATTGAGTTTATTGAATTTAAATGGAGACAAAACTGGGGGGGGGGGGGCCTTTAAGATCCTTTTGCCCTTTCTGTGTTCGAAGGCTTTCAACCTAAATAAATAAATAAATAGATAAATAAATAGCTAAATAAATAAATAAATAACATGGGCTTAGAATCAAGGCCACATTAAGTAGGGTAAAAATGACATTACTGCACTTTTCATCAGAGCAGCCGTCTCAAACTGCTGGGATAATGAGTTAAGGGGTCACGTTGCAGACGAGCCAGCGATGTTTCTCCCCGGAACAGAAAGAGCGACCACACCATGAATACTTCACACGGTGACCAGTTGGCCCACTTCCTGGAAACCCGAGTAGGGGATTGGCTTGACTGAGTAGGGGATTGGCTTGACCGAGTAGGGGATTGGCTTGACTGAGTAGGGGATTGGCTTGACTGAGTAGGGGATTGGCTTGACTGAGTAGGGGATTGGCTTGACTGAGTAGGGGATTGGCTTGACTGAGTAGGGGATTGGCTTGACTGAGTAGGGGATTGGCTTGACTGAGTAGGGGATTGGCTTGACTGAGTAGGGGATTGGCTTGACCGAGTAGGGGATTGGCTTGCCTTCTCGCAGGGAGAACTTTCATTACAGCCTGCGGGGGCCCTCTCTGTGCAGCTTACGAGGCCGAGCTGGAGGGGTTTGAGGGGATCCACAAATAAAGTGTCTTACCTGCACGCAGGGGCCGCGGCACGCCCCCCACAAAGATGGTCTTGCGGGGGTCCAGGGGCTGGGAGCCGTCCATCACAAAGTCACTGTCGCTCAGGTTCCAGGGTCGGATCTGGACCTGAACAAACAAAAGAAAATACCAGACTCAGTTATGAGTTCCTGCAAGCTGTAAAGACGTGCCTAAAGGTTCAGTCTGCCGCTCACCGGCTTGTCTTTGATGGTGGGACTGGACACACACAGGTACACTCACCGGCTTGTCTTTGATGGTGGGACTGGACACACACAGGTACACTCACCGGCTTGTCTTTGATGGTGGGACTGGACACACACAGGTACACTCACCGGCTTGTCTTTGATGGTGGGACTGGACACACACAGGTACACTCACCGGCTTGTCTTTGATGGTGGGACTGGACACACACAGGTAGAGCTTCCCGTCCTCTTCGATGCAGGCGTCGATCAGAGCCTGGACTGAGGTCTCCTCCTGGAACAGGAGGAAGGCGTAGCCTGGTAGGGAGAGAGAGAGAGCAAGCAGGGATCTTAAGGAAAACGCACTTACAGTAACTGTGTATTATTATTATTATCTATTGTTTTGAACAGTCATAAGCTTGTGATCATGACGCTTTGACTTCTGTCCTTGAGACACAAATTCATCGCATGTTCGGTCTTTTTTTTTTTTTTAACAACACACTACATTGTAGGAGTCACAATCTTCTGACTCGTCCCCCTGGCAGTGTATTTATTTCCTTCTGGTTATTATTCATAGTTATAAAGAAGTGCGCCTCCTCCTCATGAGCATATGACTTTCCATTCCTCATTCAGCTTCCAGAAGACACCTCTCTGCCTGCGCTGATACAGCAGCTCTCCCCTCCCCTCTTTGCCCACCAAGCAATTCATCACAAGTTTGCTCACAGAGTTGATTTTGCACCAGATCGCAGACACAAACTAAACATCATCAGTTAGCGATCTATGTGATCATAGTTCTCTGCCTTCTGCTGTAGGGAATGTTTCCCATATATGTTTTGGTTCTGTGAACCTATGGACAATGGTGGCTGAATCGTTGGGGATTTTATTTTCTTCCCCAAAACCTTGCCTGCCTTTTTGTCCAGCCTTGCTTTTGTTTGGTGACAATTCTAATTCAGTTGTAAACTATCAGGACAAAACAATATAAAAAAAAAAAAAAAAAAACACGGACTCAGTGGTGGCTCAGTGGTTAACACTGTTGCCTCACAGCAAGAAGGTCCCGGGTTCGAACCCCGGTCCGTCCCAGGTCCTTTCTGTGTGGA
The DNA here is from genome assembly GCF_964638095.1 of Poromitra crassiceps. Lineage (NCBI taxonomy): Eukaryota > Metazoa > Chordata > Actinopteri > Beryciformes > Melamphaidae > Poromitra > Poromitra crassiceps. Next base: position 23,295,927 of record NC_139647.1, read on the forward strand.
GTTTGCATGTTCTCCCCATGTTCGTGTGGGTTTTCTCCGGGTGCTCCGGTTTCCTCCCATCATCAAAGACATGTATGTTAGGGTTAATACTCCTGTCAGTGCTCCTGACCAAGGCACTGGCTAAAGAACTGGAGTTGGTCCCCGGGCGCTGCACTGTGGCTGCCCACTGCTCCTAGTTCTAGGAAGGTTCCTAGTAGAGGATGGGTCAAATGCACAGGATGAATTTCCCCATGGAGATAAATAAAGGATAACTAACTAACTTATTGGCAGCCTGAACAGCTGCTAAGAAAACGATCATTAAGAGCTGGTTTGAGGAGAATCTTCTATTACAGAAGATCTGGATTACACTTTTTATTGAGATATTACAACTTGAGTTGTCCACTTCTAAGGTGAATAACACTCATAGCAACACAATTGACAATTGGACCCGTGCTATTACTCACTTAAGCACTTCAAATTAACTGTACTATTCCTATCTATTCTAACCAAGTTTGGCATTCCTTCCTCGTCTATTTTTGTTTCTTGTCTGTTGTTATTGTCTGTTGTTGTCCTGGTTTGTCTGCTGATGTCTAGGGCTGCAACTAACGATTATTTTCATAATCGATTAATCTGTCGATTATTTTCTCGATTAATCGATTAGTTGTTTGGTCTATAAAATGGCAGAAAATGAAAATAGACCTTTTCTCTTAAAATTGTACTCAAAACGATTAATCGATTATCAAAATAGTTGTCGATTAATTTTCTGTCGATCGACTAATCGATTAATCGTTGCAGCTCTACTGATGTGTTGTAACTTGTCTGTTTGTGTCTGTTTCCACCCCCTCTTTGTATTGTTATAGTTTTTACTTTTGATAATTGCGTTATCGTGGATGACAGTGATTCTGTTATCACCGCCTGCTTTTTGTTACCAACATGAAATTTAAAATTCAATCAATAATTGTAAAAATATGAAATAAAATACAGCACTCCCCTCCTCACCATGCAACCTTGATCTGTCTAGCACGCTGCTAATTTCCCCGAGAGTTGGGTCAGGTGGAGATTTTGGTGATGCTTTTGCAAGGGAGAGATAAAGAGCAAATACAGACGCAGTCCCTGTGTAGTATTAAATTATTTCGCTCGTATCCAAGGTCAAAGCTATTGAACCGTTAGGATTAGAAAACCACCTGGGTAGACTTCCTTCACCACATCATCACGCTACAGAGGGGTTTGCAATAAGGTTCTGATTTATAGGCCGACCAAGATGAACACCAGGTCCTGAGAAAGGCCAACGAGACGAGACCAGAGAGACATGAGACCAGTTTCTAGCTTTCAAACAATGCATAAGGACAGGCCAACAGAGACTAGAGGATTGAATGGATTTTGCAAGGCGTGGGCGGGCGTCATCAAAGAGCACTTCACCAGATGAAACGATGCAGTCGCATCCTGAGCTGATTGTAAATGATTAGTATGTTGCTCTGACTATGTTAGCAGAAGCACAGCGCCACCTGTGGTACCCATGAGTCAGGGGAATATGAGCTGTGCCGTCTTGAGTGGAGCAGGCAGAATGGGTAGCTAGCTGCGCGTGTGCGCTCGCGCACACACACACACACACACACACACACACACACACACACACACACACACACACAGACACACACACACACACACACAGACATACACACACACACACAGACACACACAGACACACACACACGCACACGCACACAGACACACACACACACACACACACACAGACAGACACACACACAGACACGCACACACGCTACTGTGTGAGGGAGACAGATTCTAAAAGTAGTCCTACTAAACACACGCGCGCGCGCAAACGCATGAGTGAAAATGGCAAAGAGGAATGTGCAACTGTCATGTTTCACTCTCAGCATTCCTGAGCGGAGCTGCTGCAGATGAGCTGGAAATGAGGGGAAAAAAGGCTGACTCGGCAGAGCCGGCTGGCTGTGGCATGTTGCTACGTCTGCCTGTGTGTATGGGGGGACGGAGGGAGGGAGGGAGGGGGGGGGGGGGGGATGGAGGGGGGGAGGGAGGGAGGTTGGGAGGGAGCGTGGGCAAAAACGAAAGCGACACAGAAGCAAAGAGAGCGAGCATCAGAGGTGAGATGGAAAAAGCAGCAGGTGCGTAAGCAGGCGGAAACAGCTGCTCCCCGGAGACAAAGGCTTTTTGTCCGTGTGTGTACGTACGCGTGTACGCATATAATTACACATCTGACGTACTGTACCCCCTCATCACAGTGACGTTGTTGTTACACGGTGGCTGTAGCGCCTCCATTGGTGCAAAATGACTCCTCCCCCCAGTTCTTCTTTGTGAAACCTGCAGCTTCCCCCACAGGAAGGTTTTGTCCCTCTATGTTCTCTATACGGCCACACAGCACAAGGACTCAACTTGGGTGCTTCATCGACGACATCGCTCACTGAAGACATCACAATGATGTCACAATGTCTATGACATCATCAGTGATGTCACAATTTGCCGAGTGTAACCAAAAACCACCACCTCGAGTGACACCACTGATGATGTCATCAGTCACTGATGACATCACTGATGACATCCCTTCCAGTTGAGTGACATCACTTCCGGGACAAAAATCACAGACAGAGATTGCCCAATTGCTCCCTTTTATTCATCATCATGATGATGATGAAGATGAAGATGATGATGATGATGATGATGATGCTAGTTGCCTACTATCACTCAGCAGTGCTGTCTGCATTGTGTTATGCTAACGTGTAGCCTGGAGCTCCAGAATGAATGATCTCCTGGACACACATGGATGATTTCTTTGAGGATGTTCTCATCACTTAACAGGAACAGCTGATGGGGTGATCTCAAAAAGATTGTATATACGGAAGATGAACACTCCAACTTACTTCCTTGACAGCTAGATCCACACTTCTCGCCAATTCTCACTGGCTTCCTTGTTTTGCTCAGGAGTACAAAAAAACTTTAACTGGTGATTTTTTTACATTTGTTGTGTGCGCGCGCGGCCCACCACACAACAGCTTTCAGCTATGTTTAATTCAAGGAAAATGACGCTGGTCTATGGGAGTGAACGAAGCGATTTCCCCCGTGATGGGCGTGGCCTATTTCATGCAGTGTCTCTATACTGTATAAGATATGTGTAATATAATGGGGTTGTAGCTTCATGCTGGAAACAAAATACAAATTCTGAATGCAAAACGAATTCCAATCAACTGCAGTAAGTGACTATCCTCTCTATGCTGTGTCCTTCTGCTCTTGGCCCACACTGAGCCAACTCCTTCATGGAGCAGCCACAGGAAACAGACAATTAAGTTTATGGAAAGAGAATTTTGTGCATCGTCATCATCATCATCCTCGACTTACCCACTATAGGCCCCCCTCTCCCTCTGCTGCTGGATTACATAGAGGGTTTGTCATTGGGGGGCAGTGTTGTGGGTAACTCATTACAAAAGTAACATATTACATGTAATATATTACTTTTAACAGTAACTCAGTAATATAACTTATTACCAATAGGATTTCAGTAATATTATACCAGTTACTTTGTCAAGTAACACAAGTTACAAATTGAGTTACATTTAGTTTTTTTTTTATCAAAGCACATACCGTATTTAAATTAAAGATACAATAATTTCCTAATCAAATTTTGTGCTTTTATGCAAATAACCATTATAGATGACAATAACAAAGGAAAAGGATAACATTTAGAATTTTGGACGCTTTACACTGACTTCAAGAAAGACGGTTGAAATTATTTTTCGGGATGGTTCACTGGCGGCGATGTCATTCTTGCTACTGCTGTTGTTTTGGTGAAAGTAATGCAAAAGTAGTGTAATAAGTAACGAGTTACTCTACACAGACGGTAATATTGTAAAGTAACTGATTACTTTCAAATGAAAGTAACTAGTAATATGTAGTAGGTTACATTTTGAAAGTAACTTGACTTAACTTCACATCCCCCCCTCAGTAAAAAAAACGACTGCAGTCTCACACAAAAAAAGGAAAGACAAAAAGCAGAAAAAAAGCAGCATGAAACAAGCAGAGCCTGCCAACAGCTCATATAGTCTGAGAGGAGGAACAACGTGTTCTATGACCCAGGGCAGGAGAGAGAGAAAGAGAGAGGAAGAGAGAGGAGAGGAGGAGGGGGGAGGAGGAGAGTGAGGCAGATGGAGAGACGTGATAAAGGTAGAGAAGAGAGAGAGAAGCAGCATGAATGACAGCCACAAGGAAGTGGGGAGATGTAAAATGCATGAGGGAGATGGGGTGAAGGAGCAGAGAGAGAAGGGGATACAGACTGATTGTACTTTAATGGACCTACTGCAGCTACAAAGTTCAAAGCAGGCTATAGAAACGGAGGGGAAGAGGACTTTCTGTGAGAGACACCCATTTTCAAGCTACAGTAACAATCCAATTACCTTCAATTAAACCCAATCAGTCCAATGCTAAATTTAGAGTACACCTAATTTGCAGGTGAACATCGTCAGAATACACAGCATTATTAATGCAATGCCAATTTTGTATGGGCCTTTTTCACAGCCGCCATTTTGTGTCTAAAAGGCAGGGTAAACACAGGTGCAACCAACTCTCTAATTAGGGCCCCAGCAGCACTGGAACACCTAAATGGACTGGAAGTTGGAAACCCTAATTCATGTTTTGGTGCACCTGTGCTACTTCCTGCCTTTTAGACACAAATGGCTGCTGTGAAAAAGGCCTATAATAGTACAATGGTGAAAAGCGGGCCTATCTAGTGGAGTCTGCGCACTTCATGCACACCTTTCACAGCTCTTATTCAAGTGAAGAGGCTACATTACAGTTCAGTACAGTTCAATATAAATGAATGTGCATCAGAATGTACCTCAAAATCAATCCCAAGTCACTGGTCTGAAAGAAAACATACTCTTCAGCCTTTATGAGATACATAGCCTGAACAACGTCTTAGACGCCCAAATGAGACGATGCTTAAATGGTTGAAGGAATCGGGGCAAAGCGTTCCCACTAAAAATGCCTCGACACCTAAGGCAGCCTGTAAGCTCTATAGATGCCAGCGGAATGCTGCCGCTATTTAGTCTTGAACGCTGCTTTTTCCCGTCCGTCCGTCTTGCGCAGTGCAGAGGAGGCTGACGCCACGGGAGGAGCAGAGACCGCAGATCTGCAGAGGCTCGTGCCTCCAGATTTATAGCTTCCCAGCAGTGTCCGGGGGAGGCAGGAAGTACGTACACTCGCACTAGTTTCCACCCCTAAAGAACTCTGTTTACACACAAACACGATAGGCAGAGTGCCTCGCGGATAAGCAGCGCCGAGCGATGAGCTCATGGAGGATCAAACCGAACAGTTCTTTCCTGCGCCGCGGGCCAACAGCTTGTCTCATGAGGAAGGAATAGTTACCTCAACAACCCCACAACCTGCTGACAATTAACAACAAAGTCCTTCACTCACCTACCGACCACTTACCTAGAAGACGCCTGCCTCGCATGCTACCTCAGCGAGGGGGTGGCAGCACCTATACAGATTAGGGATGTCACGATACTAGAATTTCTACTTCGATACCGATACCCAGGAAAATATCGATACTCGATACCATTTTCGATACCACGTGATGACGACACATCAAAAATAAAGTGAAGACAGATGGACGGACCGACGCACACTTCTCCATCATCTAGGCCCGATAAAACTCATTAAAACTTTGCACTGACAGCAGATTAGCCCTGCTCGCCATCAGCCTATCAGAACATGTTTAGCTTGTTGAAGCAACAGATACCCACCAATGATAGGGAGAGAAAACATTTTCATTAAGAGAAAGCACTGCTGGTATCGACACTGTTGCAAATGAGTATTGTATCCTTTTCAATTTTTTTGTATTGATACTTATCGATAATATCGATACCTGTTGGAAATCAGTATTGTATTTCACAATTGCAGTATTGATACTTTTCGATAGTATCTATACTTTTGACAACCCTAATACAGATACTGGTACTGGAGTGGATAGGCTTTACCAGGCTGAAATAGGAGATTGTATTTGGAAATCCCAAATACTCAAATCAAATACGAGAAGCTGTAGGTTAGATGAGGTCAACAAAAAAGTAAAAAGAGGAACATTTATTGCATTACATTACAGTCACTTTTGTGCAATCACTCCAAACTAATGATCTACTGTTGAGTGAAAGTCATGCGTGGGGACTTGGTATTGGTCTATGGAATTGGTCGTGTCTGTGAAGCAGTATAGGTGCACACGCAGAACCTCAACAATTCCATCGGAAACCTGAAACTCCCCAGACGCTATCCCATTTTCTCCATTACCCCATAAACTAAAATTTGTGTCGACTTAGCCGAAATCCAATCCACCAACGATTCGATGAACCGTGTCGGTGTAGTTACAATGTGCATCTCTCTGGGCTTTAACAGTGACATCTAAATCCAGGCTTATCTTCTCAAACTCAGCGACTGACACGCGTGTCTGCAGATTTATTCCCCCGTAGGTGAAGGCGCCGACCTGGACCCCCGAGCGCAGCAGGCCCAGTGATGAGGATTACCCAGGAAATAAATCAGACACTCCCTAACACTAAAACATGGGGAGTAGCATGGAGAACTTTGACAACGCCTGATGAAAATCTAAACGATCAAAACGTTGCTCGATTAAAATGGCTGGGAGCTATTAGTACAGTGTGCAGAACACACACACACACACACACACACACACACACACAAAACACACACACACACACGCACATATACACACACATGCACACACATGCACACACGCCTGGTCCAAAAGTCTGGATAGAGTTTTTCAGTGATAAGCAGAGACGGGGCCAAACCGCGGCGTACGCTATATCCTATGAGGGGACGAAGAGAGGCGCAGAGGAGACAGAGAGAACGCGGAGAGAGAGAGCAGACACATCTGCAGAGGGCTGTAACTCAATGTAAATAATAAAGCCTCTGCTGACAGCGGCTTATATGAGGAGGAAGAGGAGGAGGAGGAAGGTATGAAGAAGAGGGCTTGGCACGGTGGACGGGGGAGGGAGACACAAACATCTGCCGTCCTAAAAAAAAAAAAAAAAAGATGGCCCCCGAGGCGTCGGAGCGTTTTGTGGAGCAGACACACACACAGAACGAGGGAGGTGGGTGAAGGGGGAGATGAAGCGTCGCTAATCATCTTCGGAGAAGTCACTCACTGGATATAATCTGTGCACGGGCG
>NC_139647.1:23305618-23315383 GCF_964638095.1 Poromitra crassiceps
CCTGCTCAAACCTAGTCTGACTCACCGGCTGCAATTTCACATTGAGTGGCAATGTCTCCTGATGACAAAGATCACAAGAAAGCAAGAAGTTGCGTAATCTGGAAAGAAGAGCAACTGACATCCTAGTTCCATCCAAGTTGCTAAGTCCAACGTTAGTAGTGAACGGGGCCTTGCCCTGCCCCCCGGAGGCTGACAGAGCCACAACATGAGTCATCCCTCAAACCAGAAACACTTTCATAACTGTGCAGAAACACATAACCGCCACTTTAATATGGAGCAGTGACGGGAAAGTGATGGAAAAGTGACTGCCATCATCTTCCATTCGGTCAAAGCCTTTGGAAGGAGATTTTAACGCGAGGAGGAGGAGAGGTCAACGACCTTTTGATGTGAATCCCACATCTGTAAATCAGCCTTTACACAGCGACACACACGTGACAGCGGGATATACACACATGCGTGCACACACTCCTATAATCACACAGATGTGCACTTGCTCTGTCAACTCTCTCTCGAGCTATTAGCGCTGCTAAGACCTCCGCCAACCGGGGCATCTGTCCAAGCACACGCGCGAGCTAACGTGGCTAGTTCACAGTGCAGCCAGCGTAGACAGGATGTTTCAGCACTTTCCCTGGAGTTTGTCTTTATGAAACAAACGAGATGTCCAATTAGAGGACGATATGAACGATACCACAGTTTCACCAGTCACTCTTGGCTCCTCCCCTTACAAGCTCATTCATTCCCCTAAAAGGACGCCACATATTTCCCTCGCTGGCTTTGGATATTAGTGGAGCGAGCCCACTCAAAATAATCCTCCCAAGCTAAAAATAAATACATAAAATCATAATAATAATACAGGGATATTGAAGAATGAGAGTGGGGGGGGGGGGGGGGGAGAGAAACTGGCCGTTTTTCACCGCTCGTCCAGATGCAGCGCATTACCATCTGCCTATGGAATGCCAGTTATTTCCACAGCATTGTTAATAGCTCCGCTAATATGACACGCAGCAGCTCCCAGGCTGGAGGGAGGGAGAGAGTGATGTCTGGGGGGGAAGGGGGGTCTGGAAGGAGACGGCGATGCTCTCATCACCTGCCCAAACGACACCGGAGAGGCTGCGCGCCGGGAGAGGAACCTTCAGGCTCATCAGGTATTATTCGTACAAACAAACGCCTCTCTGCGTATTTCTTTGCGACTCCTACTGTGAGGTGGCTACAGGGTCAACTCCTCACTGTCAGATGCCTACAGGGGGTGGCTGTGAGATGGCTACAGGGGGGTTGCTCAAAGAAACATTATGCCTCCATGCTTGCCCGGCAGGAACCGTGAGTTCTGCGTAATATGACCGCTTCGCAAAACTCTGAGCCCGTGAAAAAACACCAGCGGTGATACCTATTGCTGTGTAGAGGCTGATGGGAAAATATACAGAGAAGCTGTCGTTACCTTTAGGTGGGAAGTAGGACTTGCTTTCTGCTTTGTGGGGCCAGTCCACCACCAGGTGGCCATAGCGACGGAAACTGTTGGTGATTTCATCTATAAAAAATAGAAAGAAGAAGAGGGGGGGGGAAAACAGACTTGAATAATGGTTCGTAAATATATCGCAAACATATCATGGCAACAATGAATTCGCGCGATAATATGCGCGTGGAGGAAGCTGTGCAGTCAACCGGAGCCGGTCGGTCGGGCATCGATGCCGAGAGAGAGAGACATGGGTTCTATTTTTTGCCATGCTTCCAGGAGTAGCCAATGCATTAAATAGGAACACAGGCCCCAGACACATCTAGTATTCCGACTGCGCTGTGGAAACTCATGAATATTTCACCCGGGCTAAGGGCACGTATTGTGCCTCAGCCCCGGGGTGTTTTGGTATGGCGGTGTGTGCCTGCGCACAATGTGCATGTCCTGGTTTAGTAGGGGAACACACACACACACACACACACACACACACACACACACACACACACACACACACACACACACACACACACATAAGAAAGTAAACATTCCATATTAACGTTAACGTGGAAAAACAACTGCGGCATCTGTCATGGAGAGTGGCGGCCTTATGGTGGGACCACAGTGTACCTGGTGAGGTTAGTTATATGGTGGGACCACAGTGTACCTGGTGAGGTGAGTTATATGGTGGGACCACAGTGTACCTGGTGAGGTGAGTTATATGGTGGGACCACAGTGTACCTGGTGAGGTTAGTTATATGGTGGGACCACAGTGTACCTGGTGAGGTTAGTTATATGGTGGGACCACAGTGTACCTGGTGAGGTTAGTTATATGGTGGGACCACAGTGTACCTGGTGAGGTGAGTTATATGGTGGGACCACAGTGTACCTGGTGAGGTGAGTTATATGGTGGGACCACAGTGTACCTGGTGAGGTTAGTTATATGGTGGGACCACAGTGTACCTGGTGAGGTTAGTTATATGGTGGGACCACAGTGTACCTGGTGAAGTTAGTTATATGGTGGGACCACAGTGTACCTGGTGAGGTTAGTTATATGGTGGGACCACAGTGTACCTGGTGAGGTTAGTTATATGGTGGGACCACAGTGTACCTGGTGAGGTGAGTTATATGGTGGGACCACAGTGTACCTGGTGAGGTTAGTTATATGGTGGGACCACAGTGTACCTGGTGAGGTTAGTTATATGGTGGGACCACAGTGTACCTGGTGAGGTTAGTTATATGGTGGGACCACAGTGTACCTGGTGAGGTTAGTTATATGGTGGGACCACAGTGTACCTGGTGAGGTTAGTTATATGGTGGGACCACAGTGTACCTGGTGAGGTTAGTTATATGGTGGGACCACAGTGTACCTGGTGAGGTTAGTTATATGGTGGGACCACAGTGTACCTGGTGAGGTTAGTTATCTGCTTCCCTGGAGGCACGTTGCTGCTGCCCCACTTTAGAATACCATCATCAAATGAAAATAGTGCAGCTGACCCAGAATCTGCAGATTGGGGGTTTTAATCATACGAACATTTCTCAAATGCAGCGCTGCTCCGGAAGCAGAAAAAAAATAATATATATATATATATATTTTTTAGCCTTTATTTAAACAGGTAAAATCACATCGAGACCAAAGTCTCATTACAAGTGCGACCTGTAAATAATATTGGCTGAGTTAGTCTTTGTATTTTTATATTTGTATAATATAATTTTTCTTTGACTGTATTCAATTCAATTCAACACTTTATTCCAGACACAGAGGCGGTCCATAGTACAGTACAATAAAAATACAAATACAAAACACAATAGAAGACAGACAGATACAAGAAATATCAAATATTTGCATATAGGCTAAAACGCCAAAGGTTCCAAAGCCTTGAGGTGAACCTAACCGTACTCATGGCAGGATTTGCAAGAGCTGAAATTATGCTGTTTGATGACTCAGATATCCTACACATACAACTGTACATGAGGTTCCTGAGTACAGCATGTATATATTCTACATATTTCATTAACTTCATTGTCTTATTTTTTCTCTATAATACTTGCTCCTAATACTACGTGTAGGTTCACTAAGGGTGCTTTCTCACTGGCGTCCTGGTACTGTTCCTGAGCACACTTGTCCCCAAATTGACCCCAGTTTCAGAACATCTGACGAGTGTGAACGTTGCGTTCCGTTCCGTTCCGTTCCGTGCCCGGGCGCGCAACAGGGAACCGTGACAGGTTCCACTTAAAAAGGTGGTCTGGGGAGCGCTTTGGCGTGCCCGGGCACGGAACACTTGCGAGTGTGAAAGCCAACCGTTCCGAACCACATAGACAACAAACGGGCGAGGATAAACTCCAGGCATATTTGATGATGCAAGTGCGCTCTGTTCCGTTTCCGAGCGCAGAACAAATGCTGTAATGTGAAAGCTGACCAGCGGGGGAGAGGGGAGGGGGGGCAGTCGTTCCCGAGCGCGGAACAGAACGGAACGAAAGCAATCGTTCCCAGTGAGAAAGCAGCCTACGTTTCACTGTACCAGTGAATCTGCAGCAGGTCTATTGTGCCACTCAGCATAGTGAGTCCAAACCCTTACCTGGATACAGAACTGTAAAAAAACAAACATTTACCTTCATCGATGTCCGGGGGCAGGCCGCCAACAAAGACCTTCCTGGAGTAGCGCTCCATCCTCTCGCCGTTCTGACAGCGGGTTGGCGAGTTCAGGCCCGGGGTCATGGAGGGGTCACCGTGGCCGTCGTCGAGGAAAGCGTCCTCAAAGGGGAACAGAGAGGAGCGACCTGGACGGGAAGAGCAAAGAGAGGAGAGCAGGAAGACAGGCCGGGACACCGGGGGGGGAAGAGAGAGAGAGAGAGAGAGGTAAAGAGCGGGACGTAAAAAGGGTGAGAGGAGAAGAGCAGGGAAGGAGAGACGGAGTGAGTGCTCAATTCTTTTTGATCGTCACTTTGAACAGTTATAGCAGCAACATCTGATTGGAAGACACCAACACCATGCTGAATGTGTGAGATGATTGTCTGCCTTGCTTACTATATATATATATATATATATATATATATATATATATATATATATATATATATATATATATATATATATAGCATAACATACAGTATATATAGCAGAGTGCCGCAGGGATGGCATAGGCTTTATGTAAGTTCGCATTGTGCTGGGTTACCTTGTCTCAAAGTCAATGGGTCTTTTGAATTGGGTTTTGGTTAGATGCCTGTGGATAACACAAGTTTATGATACTGAGATCTTTGTGTTCAGCAGGATAATCTCCATAAATTAACACTAGCGTTATGATTTTTTAAGCGGAAATGTGATCGTCGGAAAACTTCAAAAATCATACAAGTGTTCATTTGTCAAGAAGATCTTGCTGAACACAAAGATCTAAGAATCACAAACTTTTTCTTAACCACAGACCTTATTTTCCGGCATCTAACCAAAGGCCCATTCAGAAGCCCATTGACTTGGAGACGAGGAACCCCACGCTACGAGGAACCCCACGCTACGAGGAACCCCACGCTACGAGGAACCCCACGCTACGGCATTTCCTGCTTTTATTCGGACTCATTCCTGCGGCACTCTATTCACCTTATGTAGAAGAGACCGTCTGGCTTGAGGAAGGAAGTGTAAACACAATTGCAAGTTCCGATTGTGTTTACACTTCCTGCGACTCATAAACCTAGTCTGACTCGTATGTCAGTCAAACTAGGCCAGGTTTGACCAGGTGAGTCAGACTAGTTTGAGCAGGTAAAACAGCCGGCGTTTTGAACAGGTCGTGACACAATGGATCAAGTGGGCGGGGCTACATAAGGTGAATACACTGAGGCCAAGTAACCTTCAACGTATGACTGTTAAATTTGCTGGTCATACGTTGAAGGTTTAAGTTAATGATTCTTTCCCCCCCCCCCCGATATAATTTTATTATACTTACAATAAATTAATCAAATGAAAGGAAACAAACTAAATCAAAATCACATTAGCAAACTGCAAGCATAGAGACACTGCATGAAATAGGCCACGCCCATCACGGGGGAAAGGCTCCGTTCATTTCCACACACCAGCGTCATTTTCCTTGAATTAAACATAGCTAAAAGCTGTTGTGTGGTGGGGCTGCGCAGACAACAAAATGTAAAAAATCGCCAGTTAAAGTTTTTTTGTACTCCCGAGGAAAACAAGGAAGCTATTGAGAATTGGCGAGAAGAAAAATGTGGATCTAGCTGTCAAGGAAGTAAGTTGGAGTGTTCATCTTCCGTATATACGACCTTTTTGTGCAACACGCAACCATGCACGCGACATAGGAGAACGCCAGGATTGGAGGGGGGGTTTCTGTTTTCCCCCGTCTTGGGCGTGGTTTCTGAATGATGACGCGTTACCCAGTGTCTCTATAGTCATACTATCATGACAATGTAGTCTTGGAGACGTGCTGGTGATTCCCACTCAATCCCAATTCCCAATTCCCTATCTCAATTCCCACACAATCATGGATAAACACCGTAACAGAGTGGAGGGACTGTTCATCGTCCATCCTGTAACAAGGAAGGCTCCAGTCTCCTCATCCTCACCTAGCCGGACACCTCAGACCAGTGGAGGCTTTTACACAAGCCACGTTTCCCACTGGGAGGCGTCCACAGGTCTGGTCGGCATCGACACGTCAAGCTACTATAGTGTTTGAGTGTGGTGCTGTTGGCCAAACATGTAAATCTATGCATCTATCTGAGAGAATGGGCTGAGATCTGATTGTAAACGTGGGTAAGCAATTTAATTGTTACATAGGAAGGTATACCGCACATCCAAAGCGAGATTCCTTTCGATCCTCCTTCCTAGGTAAGTTCATGGTGCCGATACCAGCGCCTCACCAACGACTGCCGTGTGTATTTATTCATTCTGTTATTGAAAGCTATTTGATTGTTTGTTTTTGTTTTTGTTTTATTTATTTAGCACACACTAAAACAGTGCAAGGAGGGAACGAAGCCCACAGGGCTTGTACGGAGTTCCACCCCTATCAACAATCATAATCGTACAATCATAATCATATCAAAAATAATCATATCAAAAAATTACAAAGTTATTGTATTGTATTGTATTGTTGATTACTTAGTGCACTTAGCCAGCCTATTACCACACTAAAACATAGAACCCAAGCCCAATATTGCTACGACATGACCAAAAAATGTCACACAACCGTTTTCCTCCTCGCTGAAGAAAGACAGAATTAGTTCAGAGACACTTCAAATCAGAGATGGGGCCATGTTGGCGGCACCCATCTTAGCCATTCAGGAGACAAATCCCTTCTGAGTCAGCATACTTCCTCCACAGAATCCTAAGAATTTCACGGGACGACCAAACATGCTCTCTCAGATGCACCTTGAAACGGTTTCGTTTTCAATTGGTGGCGGTATCAAGGATGCTGGAGAGGACACCGAGCCATTTTACTGTCAGCACATTGTGTGTAGATCAAGTTTTGTCTTTTGCTTTTCAGTAGAATTGCAGTTATTTTTTCATTTATCAGTGTGGCATGCAGTTGCAATAGAGAGGCAAAGTGAACGTCACCAGAGATTTTCTTCCGCAATTTATTTTCCCATAGACATTTCGTAAAAATGCTTATAAAAATAGTTGTACTTGGTCAAACCAAATGGTTCAGCTATATTTTGAATCGGGAGAGACCATAGAACATTTCATTTGGTCCAAAATTTGAATGAAAACAACATCGTTAAAATATTTTCTTTAAATGTGCATTTAAAAAAAAAAAAAAAACTGGTCCGAGTGAAATGTTATGCGATCTCTCCTGTTTCTAAATATATCCGAACCGTTTGGTGTGAACAAGTAAAACTATTTTTTATAAGCATTTTACGAAATGTCTATGGGAAAATAAATGGCGGATGAAAATCTCTGGTACAGTGCTGAAGCAGGAAGTGACGTTCACTTTGGCTCTCTATATGCCAAAATGCCCATGGACAGCAGAGCCAGTGGAAATGACTGCACTCATTCATAATGAATGAACATGAAGTCGCCATGACAGATCTGTATAAATCACATTACAGGTAGCACAATGACTCAGAATAGAGAGAAAAGAAAATGTTGGCAGACATATTTCTTTTTCCTCTAGCCATGAAGCAGGACAAAGTTCATATTAGGGCTGCCACTAGCGATTATTTTCATAATCGATTAATCTGTCGATTATTTTCTTGATTAATCGATGAGTTGTTTGGTCTATAAAATGTCAGAAAATGGTAGCAAATGACGATCAGTGTCTCCCAAAGCCCAAGATGATGCCCTCAAATGTCTTGTTTTGTCCACAACTCAAAGATAATATCAGTTTACTGTCATACAGGAGTAAAGAAACCAGAAAATATTCACATTTAAGAAGCTGGAATCTGAGAATTTAGACCTTTTCTCTTGAAAATTGTACTCAAACTGATTAATCGATTATCAAAATAGTTGTCGATTAATTCTCTGTCGATCGACTAATCGATTAATCGTTGCAGCTCTAAATGAATGAACATGAAGTCGCCATGACAGAGATGTCCATGTCTGTATAAATCACATTACACTTAGCACAATGACTCAGAATAGAGAGAAAAGAAAATGTTGGCAGACATATTTCTTTTTCCTCTAGCCATGAAGCGGGACAAAGTTCATAATACAGATTTGGGTGAACCCTGGCTTGATTAAATGCAGTGAATGAAGTGGGGCGGGGGGGATAAGTGTGTCAAAATTAATATGATTCCATTCAATCACGACACAGATGAGAAGCAGAGTGACACCACATGGAGACCCCGCCCCCCTCTGCCTCGGAGAGACACGCCCCCCTGCGTGGAGAGCCGGCAATTGACGCTCATGCCCCGCCTCCCCCGCCCCGCCCCCGTCATTATGGCAAAGAAGCAAGACCCCCAGAGAAAACGCCACACGTTACCTCTTCTGCGGCCATAGCTCCGGGCTGCTTGTCAGCACAGTGTGTGGAGGGGGGGGGGGGGGGGGGGGGGAGAGAGAGGAGGCGGGGTCAGGGAGGGAGAGGAGGCGGGGTCAGGGAGGGAGGAAGGGAGGGGAGGGAGGGAGGGAGGGAAGGAGCGACAAGGGGGTGGAAAGAGATACAGAAACATGGGTTTTTGTGGAAATAAACCAAACAACCAGGAGGAACATCTCCAAGGCAAAAAGTGAAACCACAGATGGCCACACCTCAGCGTTGGCAATGGGGAGGAGAGTGATTGTTATTGCAGCCTGGCACCGGCCCAGGGAAAGCAGCCACACCTGCCCTGGCAACAGATGCATGCGGCGCGGAGGGAGGAGGTTTTAGGCATGGAAACGGGGGCCGAGATATCCAGCAGCATAATGCCACGCCGCGGCCATAACCGGAGATGGTAATCTGGGTTTAATGAACCCGCGATGGCTCGCTCTCGTTCCGCGCTGCTATAATCTCCTGCGAATATTCATGAACGAGGACGAGGAGGCCATAAAGGCACGCGGGGCCGAGCCCAGGGGTCGGTTTAGTCATTGTCATGGCCTCTCGGTGAGGTATTAAGAAGAGCTGCGTTCAGGTCAGGGCGAGAGAGAGAGAGAGAGAGTGGAAACTTCCCACAGGAGAGAGAGAGAGAGAGAGGAGGGGTTGGCTGGCAGCCTCGGGGCTCTGCGAGGGGAGGAGGACACACCGAGAGAGAGAGAGAGAGAGAGAGAGAGAGAGAGAGAGAGAGAGAGAGAGGGGAGGAGAACACAGAGAGAGAGAGAGAGAGAGAGAGAGAGAGAGAGAGAGGGGAGGAGAACACAGAGAGAGAGAGAGAGAGAGAGAGAGAGAGAGAGAGAGGGTGGAGAGGAGAGCAGAGCAGAGCGAGGCTAGGTGTCAGGGCTGAGGTGATCTCGATCTACTGCTGTGTGGGGCAAAGGTACAGCACGTCTACCCTGATAAGAGCGGCCGTGACATCACTCGAATCTAATAAATCGGTCGTGTGGCCAGCACTCAAAATGATCTACCCTCTTTCTAGGTTTTTCTAGTTGTTTTCATTTGAATAATAATAACGCATGTTTAACTGAGAATTCCATTGGTCTCATAGGTGGGGGCGGTAGGGCTGGGATTTGAGGCATTTCATAAATTGAGACTCGGACTAATAAGGAATAACGTAGCTTAGGTTTTGTGCGAAACAACACCACGTGTTGTTTGAGGGGATTGTGTGTGTGAGTGTTTCTGTAATCCCTGCGTTGGTTTCCCCACAAAACAAGCTCAACTGGAGTCTCGCTGTGCGTCAAATGCAAACTAAAGAGGACGCAGAATGTAACTAAAGAAGCTGCAATTCCAACAAACAGCAGGGGGGGGG
The DNA here is from genome assembly GCF_964638095.1 of Poromitra crassiceps. Taxonomy (NCBI): domain Eukaryota; kingdom Metazoa; phylum Chordata; class Actinopteri; order Beryciformes; family Melamphaidae; genus Poromitra; species Poromitra crassiceps. The sequence continues at coordinate 23,315,379 of NC_139647.1, forward strand.
CGATA
>NC_139647.1:23315583-23330583 GCF_964638095.1 Poromitra crassiceps
GAAACGACTGATATAAAAAGACCCTGTTGAGAGACAATTAATTTTAATGTTCCATTCTATTGGAGGCAATGGGAAAATGCCAGCCGACATGAAATGTGTGACATGAAATGAATAAACAATAGTGGCAGAAAGGACGACCGCAGAATGATGGATGTGAAAAACAAGGACGTGGAAAAAGAGGCATTCATTGGTTGTCGCAAAATCTCGTACTACGCTCACACGCATAAACAAAGGCAGCGATAATGCTAGGAATTCGACAGGGCGTGCATTCTGCTGTGGGGGCGTGGCACTGTGTGCATGTTACAGTGTGCATTCTGCTGTGGGGGCGTGGCACTGTGTGCATGTTACAAGTGCATTCTGCTGTGGTGGCGTGGCACTGTGTGCATGTTACAGAGTGTGCATTCTGCTGTGGGGGCGTGGCACTGTGTGCATGTTACAGTGTGCATTCTGCTGTGGGGGTGTGGCACTGTGTGCATGTTACAGTGTGCATTCTGCTGTGGGGGCGTGGCACTGTGTGCATGTTACAGTGTGCATTCTGCTGTGGGGGCGTGGCACTGTGTGCATGTTACAGTGTGCATTCTGCTGTGGGGGCGTGGCACTGTGTGCATGTTACAGTGTGCATTCTGCTGTGGGGGCGTGGCACTGTGTGCATGTTACAGAGTGTGCATTCTGCTGTGGGGGCGTGGCACTGTGTGCATGTTACAGAGTGTGCATTCTGCTGTGGGGGCGTGGCACTGTGTGCATGTTACAGAGTGTGCATTCTGCTGTGGGGGTGTGGCACTGTGTGCATGTTACAGAGTGCATTCTGCTGTGGGGGCGTGGCACTGTGTGCATGTTACAGAGTGCATTCTGCTGTGGGGGCGTGGCACTGTGTGCATGTTACAGTGTGCATTCTGCTGTGGGGGCGTGGCACTGTGTGCATGTTACAGAGTGCATTCTGCTGTGGGGGCGTGACACTGTGTGCATGTTACAGTGTGCATTCTGCTGTGGGGGCGTGGCACTGTGTGCATGTTACAGTGTGCATTCTGCTGTGGGGGCGTGGCACTGTGTGCATGTTACAGTGTGCATTCTGCTGTGGGGGCGTGGCACTGTGTGCATGTTACAGTGTGCATTCTGCTGTGGGGGTGTGGCACTGTGTGCATGTTACAGTGTGCATTCTGCTGTGGGGGCGTGGCACTGTGTGCATGTTACAGTGTGCATTCTGCTGTGGGGGCGTGGCACTGTGTGCATGTTACAGAGTGTGCATTCTGCTGTGGGGGCGTGGCACTGTGTGCATGTTACAGTGTGCATTCTGCTGTGGGGGCGTGGCACTGTGTGCATGTTACAGAGTGTGCATTCTGCTGTGGGGGTGTGGCACTGTGTGCATGTTACAGAGTGTGCATTCTGCTGTGGGGGTGTGGCACTGTGTGCATGTTACAGTGTGTGCATTCTGCTGTGGGGGTGTGGCACTGTGTGCATGTTACAGAGTGTGCATTCTGCTGTGGGGGTGTGGCACTGTGTGCATGTTACAGTGTGTGCATTCTGCTGTGGGGGTGTGGCACTGTGTGCATGTTACAGTGTGTGCATTCTGCTGTGGGGGCGTGGCACTGTGTGCATGTTACAGGGCCATTCTGCTGTGGGGGCGTGGCACTGTGTGCATGTTACAGAGTGCATTCTGCTGTGGGGGCGTGGCACTGTGTGCATGTTACAGGGCCATTCTGCTGTGGGGGCGTGGCACTGTGTGCATGTTACAGTGTGCATTCTGCTGTGGGGGCGTGGCACTGTGTGCATGTTACAGAGTGTGCATTCTGCTGTGGGGGCGTGGCACTGTGTGCATGTTAGAGTGTGCATTCTGCTGTGGGGGCGTGGCACTGTGTGCATGTTACAGTGTGCATTCTGCTGTGGGGGCGTGGCACTGTGTGCATGTTACAGTGTGCATTCTGCTGTGGGGGCGTGGCACTGTGTGCATGTTACAGAGTGTGCATTCTGCTGTGGGGGCGTGGCACTGTGTGCATGTTAGAGTGTGCATTCTGCTGTGGGGGCGTGGCACTGTGTGCATGTTACAGTGTGCATTCTGCTGTGGGGGCGTGGCACTGTGTGCATGTTACAGTGTGCATTCTGCTGTGGGGGCGTGGCACTGTGTGCATGTTACAGAGTGTGCATTCTGCTGTGGGGGCGTGGCACTGTGTGCATGTTACAGTGTGCATTCTGCTGTGGGGGCGTGGCACTGTGTGCATGTTACAGAGTGTGCATTCTGCTGTGGGGGCGTGGCACTGTGTGCATGTTAGAGTGTGCATTCTGCTGTGGGGGCGTGGCACTGTGTGCATGTTACAGTGTGCATTCTGCTGTGGGGGCGTGGCACTGTGTGCATGTTACAGTGTGCATTCTGCTGTGGGGGCGTGGCACTGTGTGCATGTTACAGAGTGTGCATTCTGCTGTGGGGGCGTGGCACTGTGTGCATGTTACAGTGTGCATTCTGCTGTGGGGGCGTGGCACTGTGTGCATGTTACAGAGTGTGCATTCTGCTGTGGGGGCGTGGCACTGTGTGCATGTTACAGTGTGCATTCTGCCATCTGTCATTGTGCCTTCTTGGGGGGGCGGTGCTAAGTGGAAGTCAGGTCCTGGTACCCTCTGTCTCTGTCATTCTATCCGTTCGGGCAACAAACAAGAAAAACACACTCGAGCCGGGACACAAATAGCCTACGGTGCCCTGTTGAGGACAAAATATTGCCGTCTCTATCCTGTCAACCTTATTTACAGTAACAACCGCAGGGCCACGCCCGTTATCCCTAACCACTTAGAATTAGGGCCCTCTGTCAAAATACGCCTACAACAGCTTTTTACCCAACAGACAGCACGCAAACAGCCTACCTTGAGTCATCCGAGGAAGCTTAAGCAACCAGGGCCCAGTTGCACAAAGCACCTTAGGTTAAGATCTCCCTTAGGGTCAGAGTTAAGGTGTCCATAAAATAGAATCGGCGGCACAAAACACCCTTAAATCTTCTCCATAAGGTTCAACATTTTAAGGAAAACGTAAGCACACGATTTAAGGGTGTTTTGTGCAGCCGATTCTTATTTTATGGACTCTAAAAGGGAAATCTTAACATAAGGTGCTTTGTGCAACTGGGCCCAGACATTTTCACTGAAATACATTTCACATTGATAACCCCCAAGAGACATTTGGCAAGTAACGTTTTGGGTTTAGCCGGGTGGGACTTTTTCGTGAGCTGGCTCATCCAGATCTGCAGTGAACAACATGTGTCACTTCAGTGTCCCCGTTGGGGTGGTTGTAGGGGTAAAAGGGTGGGTGGGGGCTCGGCCGGGATAGATATCTTGTTTTACCGCTAGTGTAGGTATGCCTATATATAGCATGGGCTGTGAGAGGGGGAACGGCTGCGTGTGTTGCAAACTGGTATGGTGCAAAACGTGTCGTGTCAATAGTTTCAAAATTGGGCCACAGAAGATAGATAGCAGCACATGCGACATGGGGCCTCTCTTCCTGGCCTGTAAACAAGAGTGGAACTTAGCAGTTAAGACCTGAGGGGGAGGTGCGTCCCCCTCAGGTCTTAACTTAGCAGTTAAGACCTGAGGGGGAGGTGCGTCCCCCCCTACAGCTCAACAGATGTGGATTTCCCCACTCGTCTCAGTCACGATCCACGCAACACTATGGCTTAGGGGCCAAATACAGTGTGACAAGCCGATACTCACACACACACACGCGCAAACACACACACACACACACACACACACACACGCATGCACGAGCGCGTGCACACACACACACGTGCACACGCGCGCGCACACACACACACACACACACACACACACACACACACGCATGCACGCGCTCATGTACACACACACACACACACACATGCACGTGCTCGTGCACACACACACACACACACACACACACACACACACACACACACACACACACACACACTCTTTCCAACTGATTATCATGAGCAAATGATTATGTTGGGAAAGAATACACTCTCAGGCCCTCAGGAACAACCAGTGCCGTGTTCTGAAGCGGAGGACTTTTCACCTCTCCAAAAAGCCTACTTTCTCCATAGTCTCGCTGGCCAGCCTCCTCTACCTAGCTTAGCGGCAGTGCCCTCGGAAAATAGTTTCCAACAATCCAATTTGTCGTTTTCAGCGTGTAGCAACGAGCTAGCGTGTATGTTTCTGCCGTTAGCTTGCTAGCTAGCTAGCGTTGTTGTTTTCACTGAGGCGGCAGGGCACTATTTACAGTGACACACAGGGAGGAGGGAGCGGAAGCCGCTCTGATTGACATGGTCGGAGCCAATGACAGAGCTTGTAATAAGCCGGGGGCCGGACATCCGGCTGCCACCGAAACAGTCGCTTCAATGAGAGAGCAGAGTAGAGCAGGGGAGGGTTTATCCCAGTTATGGAGACCTGCGGCACCAGACTCCTCTCCCGGTAGGGAGGGGCGGCTGGCCAGCGAGACTACTTTCTCCATGATCACCACCCTTTCATTTTAGATCCAACCAAGGAAGTAGTCTGGGGCCAGAAGCGTATAGCACCTGGTCTTTCGGGAGCAGATCCGGCGCCTGGCGGATCTGGGGGCGGGGCTTAGAGAGGAAGAGGAAGAGCGAGGCAGCCACTAATGGAAACCCAAGCTCTTCTCCTTTGAGGGAGAGCCTGGTGACGCGAGGTCACCAAGGAAGTGTCCTTGAGCAGGACACTGAATCCCACCCAGCTCCACAGGTGTTCATCTGTAGCCGACCTTGACCTCTGACCTCCCTGTGAAGGGGATCAATAATAAAGTACTACATTTGGCGTCTGGGTGGTGCAGCGGTAGATTCCCTGCCTACCAACGTGAGGATCGCAGGTTCGAGCCCCCGTGTTGCCCCCCGGCTTGGTCGGGCATCCAATCAGGCACAATTGGATGTGTCTGCGGGTGGGAAGCCGGTTTAAGGGTATGTGTCCCGGTCGCTGCACTAGCGCCGCCACTGGGTCGGTCGGGGCGGGGCACCTGTTCCGTGGGGGAGGGGAACTGGGGGGAATAGCGTGATCCTGCCAGGCTCTATGTCCTGCCAGTGAAACTCCTCGCTGTCAGGTGAAAAGCCGCCGAGCCGCGTAGGACGACGGCAGAAATGAGCAATGAGGAGGAGGAGCAGGAGGAGGAGGAGGAAGAAGACGGCGCACGGTAGGCTAGAAAGGATAGGGTTAGGGTTTCTAGTAATAACAATAACAAGTACTAACTACTTACACATTAGTACTAGTACTGGCCCTACAGTCAAAGCGTTCAGCCAACACTCAAAACGTCAGTTTTGCTGCTACATGTAGGAGGACCAAAGCCGCAAGCAAATACTCTCTTGTAAATTAGCTGTGGTACGTGCTCGCCTTTCCCTCTAAATGAGCCCTTTTGGGTGATGGAGGGGGACAGTTGCGCTCCTGAACGTCTCAAAATAGCTCTGAGCATGTGTCATCTGCTTCCCCCTCGAGCTGAGTGGCGTGTGGCCTGAGGGGCCTCAGGAGGCTGCTGCTGCTGCTGCTGCTGCTGCTCTGGTGACATTTCCGTACCGAGAGCCCGGGCTATTCTCAACCTCCCGGTGCTGCCCGGGCCCCTGGGCGGGCCAGGCAGACACGCACGGAGCCAACAGCACCTCCTGTTCACGGCGCCTGCTGACAAATCTGAAGGCTGGACAATGACCTGGCCGTGACCGCTTCGCTGGAAACAGGATCAACAGTGTCGCTGAAAGAGATTTGCTGGACATAGCCAATGGCCACCCAATACAGGACCCAGGACCCCCCCTGGGAGTGCTGCAAAGTTCTCAGGGGGGTATGAGGCTTCAGAGAAGAGAGAGAGCAAGAAGCCAGCACAAAATGTGTTGTTTGTTAAAATGCAATTATTTGCAAATAATAATCATAATTGATGTCTTTTATCGACCTCGTCAGCAGACAATCTGGACTAATAAGACTCTGGACAGACGGCAGATATCCGCTGTAAAGTCTAATTGACGCAGGAATGGAGCTGATGGATTCTAGGTGTTTTAGGTCCAGATGACATTTTGGCTAATAATAATAATAATAATAATAATAATAATAATAATAATAATGAACAAATGAACATATGAGACGTTGTCGGACTGCAAACAATAACGGAAAGGGGCGGGACCTCTGCTCTACAGCAGAAACCCTGAAATATTGGCCGTCTGTTATTAGACGTCAGACTGACAGGCTCTAGTCTGGCTTCCCAGATTCCTCAGCAACCAATGAACTGCACCGACATAGACAGGTCAACCAATGAACTGCACCGACATAGACAGGTTTCTGGCACCGTTTGCACTGGCCTCTGTATCGGTAATTGCCAGAAATATAAACGTTGTGATGTAACGTCTAGGCCAGCTAATTAGAGCAGCAGAGAGAGGTGATATATCATCATGCAAAATAATACGGCTTTCTCATTCGCTTTTTTGGCCTGAGAACTAAATAGCACTGGCCGTCATTTTTGAGCAGTTGAAAATGTGACGGTGGGGCCAGAAAGTGTGTTTTGAAAGCCAGATAGAAGTCGATTATGACATATTATATTATATTATTATATTGAATCTTGCTTTGGCTTTCTTGGTGTGAATTACCGGTATGTGTAATGTGTGTGGTGGTGGTGAGATGCACACACCATGTGGTCCTGCATGAGGGCACTGGGTTTGAGGGGATCGGAGGAGAAGCAGGTTTGGAACCACAAGTTCTACATGGTCCAACAACTTCACCACAAACTACTGAGGGTTACATTCACCACAAACTACTGAGGGCTACATCCATGCTGGATTTAAGAGTCTTGGCCCCTAAACAGTTAAACTTTCACTAGATTCCGTGTGGCTGATGACCGCCGACTGCGTCCCACCTGGAGCTCTCCTCAACCGCCTTGGCCACGTTTCGCCTCCCTCTGTTCCACATAACAGCACGTATTAAAGCCCACCAATAACTGCTGAAGAAGAAGAAGAAGAAGACGAAGACGAAGACGAAGAAGAAGAAGAAGAAGAAGAAGAAGAAGAAGAAGATTGCAGCAGAGAAGATCGCAGCAGAGCAGTTATGAGCAGAGTGTGTGGAGAGCGGGGCGTGCCAACAGCGAGGTGTGGAAATGTTAGCCCTCCTGACAGAAAAACACTTTGGCAGCACGGTGCCCCAAAGTCACACTCTTTGCTGGCTACTGTCAAAGAAAACCTTCAATTATCGAGACGACTCGAGCAGAAAGGGGAGAGGAGAGAAACAATCAGTCAAGAGACAAGCGAGGCCCGGTGTTAGTGAGGGGCATGTGTTTTGCACGCACCCACCACATGACTGGAAGGGCTGAGAGTGATGGATGCTTTAGTCTGGTGGTGTTCTCCGGTCTGGCCTACTTCTTTCCCTTCACAACAAGTCCAGCTGTACCCGAGAGCCGCTGGACCATATTATCACATCGGGGTCAAAGTTCATTTAGCTATCAAGCCTGAACATGTCAAACTATAGAGGCTAAAGCAGGGCCGTCACGCAAGCCAACAATCGGAGGGGGCGAACTCTGGCGCCGCCCTATGGGCGGGGCCGTGCGGCGCCAAAAACAATTTGGGGGGTTGGAAGCCAGATTTAGAGAAATATCTCATTTTAAATTAACAGACTGAGCAGGTGTAACCATAAGGCTATTTTCCAAACTGCTCAGCCTCCTGGAAAGATCCATAATCACCAGACTAAGTACATTGCCACTGCCCAGGCTCAATGGACTTGACAAAAAAGGAGACCACACGTTTCAAAGCAATGTAACACAATGTTTATTTTGGCTGGTATTGCCTTTTCAGAAGGTAGACATCTTCCATTAGTCTCATCTAGTGTCCTCTAGAGAAGGGGTTCCCAACCTTTTTTGTGCCAAGGACCGGTAGATACATGGAAAAAAAAGTTGCGGACCGGTTGTCAATTTTAATGGTTTTAGTTACATATATATTTACTCACCAGGTGGCGACAAAGGGTAAATAACAGCCTTTTGTGTTGTACTGTATGTAGCCTATATACAGTATTTATGTTTTTGTTTTAACTACAAACATAAATAAACGTCAACTTGAAACTATGTTTCAACTACCACACACAGCCTATAATATTATAGCCTATGTTTATTAAAAAAAAAAGAAAAAAAAAGAAATCCCTCTCAAAAATCTGAGGGGGCAATTGCCCTCTCAGTTACAATGGGCATGACGCTTCTGGGCTAAAGCACGATAGATATTGACAGTTACATCGCCACACGGCCATCTTGGTAGGAAAATAACAGGTGATTGTATTCAATTAACAGGTGATTACAATCAGATGACACAAACAGCCAATGAGCTGTGTGTATTGTAGCGCCATATTGGTAGGAAAAATGCTTCTGACACCATGGGAATACTATGAATAGAAAACTACGACTGGCATGGTTAGGGCAGTTTTCGAGACGTAGAAGAAGCCACAACTAAAAAGTGTCGCGAGCTGACAAATCTTATAAGAGAAAGCGTTTACTGTGACCATCCAGCTGTAATAAAGATGAACTATGTTAGCAATTCACACCATCGTAGAGAGACTTTGCTTCGAAGATTATGCCCGGAGCACAACTTGGCAGCTAGGGCACGGCCATGCCTTTTGAATAGTATTTCATGCTTTATGAGATCTGGACAAAACCCGAGATTTTCCACAGACAAAACAAGCCTGGACTTGTTTCGTTGCCTGGACTGGATTAGCTCAGTCATGCTTGCAACAGTCACGGATTTTCCACCATAACAAACACACCATTCTAACACACTGTAGTAGTTGATTGGAAGCAGGGTGTGATCTCTAACCTTTAACACTGCCAACAAACACACGACACGGCCCTTATCTCTTCCAAGTCATCACTAGATGATAACAGAGCCGGTGGCATCCTCCTTCTGCTGTTGATCATCATCTGAGGAGTTGCTAACTACATGTGTCTAAAGGTTAAGCGGTCGGGTCGCGCTCGTCAGCCCGGCACTCGGCAGCAGCACCCGACCAACTGTTTTGAGAGGTTGGTCTTTGACCTCGGGTTAAGCTGCTCTGACTCCCGTCTGACCCCGGGACGATGCCAAGAGAGTCCACAAAGACCTCAGACCGACACTCTTCCAAACAAACGTGCTCTTTGGATGGAGTTAAACAAAGCGGGGTCGTTACTTTCTCGCCGGAGCCCCGGAGCCTGTCACAATCTTTACCTAAGAGGTTGTTGATAAACCTGGCTCTCTCTCTCTCTGGCTTATCCTTAACTTCAACCTCACCGGAGACCATTATAGCCTATGCTGAGACCTTATTTCAATAGTAAGAGTAGCAGAAAGGCTAAATAACAATATAAGGCTACTAGCTGGTTCAAAACGGGGACACACAGACTCACAGACACACACAGACACAGACACAGACACAGCACACACACACACACACACACACACACACACACACACACACACACACACACACACACACACACCAACATTAGGCTGTGACACATTTGAAAATGTTTTTTTTCCCCCTCACCAAAATTTTGCCTAACTTTGGACTGTTATTTAGCTGCCTTCCTGACAAACTAGCATGCCATGGTTGGTACAAATCGATTCCTTAAGTCTTGTAGTTGCATATGCTACCAGAAACTTCACTCTGGCTTTAAAACTGAGCCTGCCGCAGCCTCTGAAAGTAAATGTTCAAAATTGTGATATTTCCCAAATATCGCAATAATATTTCCGAAAATCAGCCCAATCTGGCTCTGGTGTACCACCAGGTGGGTGGTCCGCGGACCACAGTTTGGGAACCAATGCCTTACTTGAAGGAGAGTTGTAAAAATAATGTTTACGATTGATTTTTTTTTTACAAGGTTTCAAACAATTAAGAACACCACCAGTACCCTTGCTTAATCAGACTGCAACTCATCTGACCTGTGCTGAGCTTGCAATTCTTGTTTTCCTCCTGATAAAAAAACCTGTGTGTCAACTCTTATCCATTGACCGATGCTCCTGTCAACAAGCGCACAAAGGCAAACAGCACTGCTATTTGCTCTCCCTCAACTACTGACCAAAATGTACAGCCTGCGCCTGCTATCCTGTACAACATGATGCTTCATACATGTTGTTAACCTGCTATCCTGTACAACATGCTTCATACATGTTGTTAACCTGCTATCCTGCACAATAACATGATGCTTCATACATGTTGTTAACCTGCTATCCTGCACAATAACATGATGCTTCATACATGTTGTTAACCTGCTATCCTGCACAACATGCTTCATACATGTTGTTAACCTGCTATCCTGTACAATAACATGATGCTTCATACATGTTGTTAACCTGCTATCCTGCACAACATGCTTCATACATGTTGTTAACCTGCTATCCTGTACAATAACATGCTTCATACATGTTGTTAACCTGCTATCCTGCACAATAACATGATGCTTCATACATGTTGTTAACCTGCTATCCTGCACAATAACATGCTTCATACATGTTGTTAACCTGCTATCCTGTACAATAACATGATGCTTCATACATGTTGTTAACCTGCTATCCTGTACAATAACATGCTTCATACATGTTGTTAACCTGCTATCCTGTACAATAACATGATGCTTCATACATGTTGTTAACCTGCTATCCTGTACAATAACATGCTTCATACATGTTGTTAACCTGCTATCCTGTACAATAACATGCTTCATACATGTTGTTAACCTGCTATCCTGTACAATAACATGCTTCATACATGTTGTTAACCTGCTATCCTGAGCCCTGTACTACGAAACTAGTTTAACAGATCCGCGATAAGTCCCTTTGATCTGGTTTGACTGAACAGGATCAAAGCTATCTAGTTAACTGATACTACGACGCTGGTTTTTTACTAGGTAAGTGGACCTGGGATCTGCCTGTGCACGCGCACGTTTTTCGCTCGTGCACAGGCGCGCGTCCACGCGAAAGAGGTGCACTAGCCAATCACATTATGAACAGCTGAGTTTATCCACGCCCACACCCATTTCCACACCCATTTCCTCGTTCAATGAAGCGCAGTGCATGATCAGAGTTTTAGCGGATATTTAATGTATCCGCGATTTAATGTCAGAATGAAAATCCGCGTTGGATAGTCTGCTGAAGGGCTGTCTAAAGCAGCAGCTTGTATTCACATCAGTCATTTGATTTACTTTGATCAGCGATTTCTGTCTCCTACAGCTTTGTGCGAGTGTAAATGTACATTAAATGTGTAATCTCAGTCTATAAATTTCCACAATCTGTAAGCCTATTTAGACCATAGATTTAGAAAGCATGCTCAATGAATAATGATCTCTATCACTCATTATGTGTGTGTGGTTGCACTGATCGAATAATTCATATATAGGCTATAATAATGATATCCTAATATAAAAGAGAAAACTGCTGGACTGAATTGAGACGATGCGGGCATACTTTTCATTGATTAAAAACTAGCCTATTTTTGCTCATATATTGGCATACAGCCTACAGGACACAGTTCCAGCTGAAACATGCAAGAAGCCTGCATATTTAGTATTGGGGCTATCCCATATTTATCCCATCTATATTATATGTATAGGCTTTTCTGGCATGTAGGAGAATATCACCCTCACTCCATTTGAGGCTCCGTTTAGCCTATGATATGCGCTGCGGTGATTAATAGTGATCATATTTCTCCACGCATAGTTGAGCTGTTAAGACATAAAGTGGTAAGTAGGCTTAATTTAATTATGTAGCCTACAGAGCCACAAATGTTTTTCTTGTTATATTCTCAGTTGACTGCAATCTATTTTTCATATGGCGATCTTATATGAACGGTGAGTGACTCCAGAGAGCCGATTATATGGGTCTGTCATGGATTTTGATCTTATCCTCTGAAGCTAACCTGGTCGCGACCAGGTTAGCTTTGCAGCGTCAGTTGCCATGGTGATTGAAAGTTAACTTGCTTTGTAGTACGGCTAAACCAGGTTTAAACTCAAACTTACTCGGATAAGGCATTAAACTAGCTTCGTAGTACAGGCTACTGCACAATAACATGCTGCTTCATACATGTTGTTAACCTGCTATCCTGTACAATAACATGATGCTTCATACATGTTGTTAACCTGCTATCCTGTACAATAACATGCTGCTTCATACATGTTGTTAACCTGCTATCCTGTACAATAACATGCTGCTTCATACATGTTGTTAACCTGCTATCCTGTACAATAACATGATGCTTCATACATGTTGTTAACCTGCTATCCTGCACAATAACATGATGCTTCATACATGTTGTTAACCTGCTATCCTGTACAATAACATGATGCTTCATACATGTTGTTAACCTGCTATCCTGTACAATAACATGATGCTTCATACATGTTGTTAACCTGCTATCCTGTACAATAACATGATGCTACATACATGTTGTTAACCTGCTATCCTGTACAATAACATGCTTCATACATGTTGTTAACCTGCTATCCTGTACAATAACATGATGCTTCATACATGTTGTTAACCTGCTATCCTGTACAATAACATGATGCTTCATACATGTTGTTAACCTGCTATCCTGTACAATAACATGCTGCTTCATACATGTTGTTAACCTGCTATCCTGCACAATAACATGCTTCATACATGTTGTTAACCTGCTATCCTGCACAATAACATGATGCTTCATACATGTTGTTAACCTGCTATCCTGCACAATAACATGCTGCTTCATACATGTTGTTAACCTGCTATCCTGTACAATAACATGCTGCTTCATACATGTTGTTAACCTGCTATCCTGTACAATAACATGATGCTTCATACATGTTGTTAACCTGCTATCCTGTACAATAACATGATGCTTCATACATGTTGTTAACCTGCTATCCTGTACAATAACATGCTTCATACATGTTGTTAACCTGCTATCCTGTACAATAACATGCTTCATACATGTTGTTAACCTGCTATCCTGTACAATAACATGCTTCATACATGTTGTTAACCTGCTATCCTGTACAATAACATGATGCTTCATACATGTTGTTAACCTGCTATCCTGTACAATAACATGCTGCTTCATACATGTTGTTAACCTGCTATCCTGTACAATAACATGCTTCATACATGTTGTTAACCTGCTATCCTGTACAATAACATGATGCTTCATACATGTTGTTAACCTGCTATCCTGTACAATAACATGATGCTTCATACATGTTGTTAACCTGCTATCCTGCACAATAACATGCTTCATACATGTTGTTAACCTGCTATCCTGTACAATAACATGCTGCTTCATACATGTTGTTAACCTGCTATCCTGTACAATAACATGATGCTTCATACATGTTGTTAACCTGCTATCCTGCACAATAACATGCTGCTTCATACATGTTGTTAACCTGCTATCCTGTACAATAACATGCTGCTTCATACATGTTGTTAACCTGCTATCCTGTACAATAACATGATGCTTCATACATGTTGTTAACCTGCTATCCTGTACAATAACATGATGCTTCATACATGTTGTTAACCTGCTATCCTGTACAATAACATGCTTCATACATGTTGTTAACCTGCTATCCTGTACAATAACATGATGCTTCATACATGTTGTTAACCTGCTATCCTGTACAATAACATGATTCATACATGTTGTTAACCTGCTATCCTGTACAATAACATGCTTCATACATGTTGTTAACCTGCTATCCTGTACAATAACATGCTTCATACATGTTGTTAACCTGCTATCCTGTACAATAACATGATGCTTCATACATGTTGTTAACCTGCTATCCTGTACAATAACATGCTGCTTCATACATGTTGTTAACCTGCTATCCTGTACAATAACATGCTTCATACATGTTGTTAACCTGCTATCCTGTACAATAACATGATGCTTCATACATGTTGTTAACCTGCTATCCTGTACAATAACATGATGCTTCATACATGTTGTTAACCTGCTATCCTGTACAATAACATGATGCTTCATACATGTTGTTAACCTGCTATCCTGTACAATAACATGATGCTTCATACATGTTGTTAACCTGCTATCCTGCACAATAACATGATGCTTCATACATGTTGTTAACCTGCTATCCTGCACAATAACATGATGCTTCATACATGTTGTTAACCTGCTATCCTGTACAATAACATGATGCTTCATACATGTTGTTAACCTGCTATCCTGCACAATAACATGATGCTTCATACATGTTGTTAACCTGCTATCCTGTACAATAACATGATGCTTCATACATGTTGTTAACCTGCTATCCTGTACAATAACATGCTTCATACATGTTGTTAACCTGCTATCCTGTACAATAACATGATGCTTCATACATGTTGTTAACCTGCTATCCTGTACAATAACATGATGCTTCATACATGTTGTTAACCTGCTATCCTGTACAATAACATGATGCTTCATACATGTTGTTAACCTGCTATCCTGTACAATAACATGCTGCTTCATACATGTTGTTAACCTGCTATCCTGCACAATAACATGATGCTTCATACATGTTGTTAACCTGCTATCCTGCACAATAACATGATGCTTCATACATGTTGTTAACCTGCTATCCTGCACAATAACATGATGCTTCATACATGTTGTTAACCTGCTATCCTGTACAATAACATGCTGCTTCATACATGTTGTTAACCTGCTATCCTGTACAATAACATGATGCTTCATACATGTTGTTAACCTGCTATCCTGTACAATAACATGCTTCATACATGTTGTTAACCTGCTATCCTGTACAATAACATGCTGCTTCATACATGTTGTTAACCTGCTATCCTGCACAATAACATGATGCTTCATACATGTTGTTAACCTGCTATCCTGTACAATAACATGCTTCATACATGTTGTTAACCTGCTATCCTGTACAATAACATGCTTCATACATGTTGTTAACCTGCTATCCTGCACAATAACATGCTTCATACATGTTGTTAACCTGCTATCCTGCACAATAACATGATGCTTCATACATGTTGTTAACCTGCTATC